>NC_056434.1:45772484-46043590 GCF_018296145.1 Oncorhynchus tshawytscha | reverse complement strand
AAAAGAGATTATTTTTAAATAATAATTTCACACCTTAATTACATTGAGACATGAGACACGTCTCTTTTTTTTGTGGTAATACTTGAACAAACTTCCTAAATTAAACACATTTTTAGCCGAATTCCTCAAATCTGACCTATAGTCACTGTAGAATAACACTGCATAGCACTCATGATATTTAACCCAAGACAAGAGATAACCTTACCACGGTGCCCCGAATATTCGGAAACCCTTGACTGTAACCTCAGAGTCCTGCAGGTAAGTACAGTTTGAGAGGAGGGCCTGAACATCGTCAAAGTCCTCTGGTCTCAGCTTGGAGACGGAGGGAAAGCGATAGTAATCCTGCTTGACCAGCTCAGCCATGAAGTCCTTGTCAAACGTCAGTTCATGGTTCCCTGCAATCACCACCTTGAATTCATACGGTAGACTCCCTGCAGGAAAGACGGAAACAGAAAGAATTGTTGAATATCAAATCAAATGTTTAAATACTCAGAACACAACAGGTGTAGACCTAACCATGAAATGCTTACTTACAAGCCCTAAACCAACAACACATTTTGGCTTTCCTCTGACATCGCCTAGTACATAGGTTCTGGATGGCAGGAAGCTTGGCCCCTGTGATGTTCTGGGCTGTATGCACTCTTCCTCTGTAGCACTTTATGGTCAGATGCTGAGCAGTTTCCATACCAGGCGGTATTGCAACTGGTCAGGATGCTCTCAATGGTGCAGCTATAGAACTTTATGAAGATCTGGGGATCCATGCCAAATCTTTTCAGTGTCCTGAGTGGGAATAAGCTTTGTTGTGCCCTCTTCACGACTGTCTTGTGTGTTTGGACCATGATATTTTTTTGGTGTTGTGGACACCAAGGAACTTGAAACTCTCGACCCGCTCCACTACAGCCCCGTCGATGTGAATGGGGGCGTGTTCAGTCCTCCTTTTCCTGTAGTCCACGATAAGCTCTTTTGTGTTGCTCACGTTGAGGGATGAGGTTGTTGTCCTGGCACCACACTGCCAGGTCTGACGACCTCCCTATAGGCTGTCTCATCATTGTCGGTGATCAGGCCTACCACTTATGTCCTCAGCAAACGCAATGATTGTGTTGGAGTCGTGCTTGGCCAAGCAGTCATTGGTTAACAGGGAGTAAGCACACATCCCTGAGGGGTCCCTGTGTTGAGGATCAGCGTGGCAGACGTGTTGTTGACTATCCTTGCACCTGGGGGTGGCCTGACAGGAAGACCAGGATCCAGTTGCAGAGGGAGGTGTTTAGTCCCAGGGTCCTTAGCTTAGTGATGAGCTTTGTGGGCACTATGGTGTTGAACGCTGAGCTTGGATTGGATGCCACCTTTCTAACAACTCAGTTAGTCAAATATCTGACCTGCTAGAGCTGCCGTGGTGAATTGTACGTGCTGTTATTGTGAAGTGGAAACATCTAGGAGCAACAACGGCTCGGATGCGAAGTGGTAGGCCATACAAACTCGAACGGGACTGCCGAGTGCTGAAGTGCGTAAAAATAGTCTGTCCTCGGTTGCAACATTCACTACCGAGTTCCAACTGCCTCTGGAAGCAATGTCAGCACAAGAACTGTTCGTTGGGAGCTTCATGAAATGGGTTTCCATGGCCGAGCAGCTGTACACAAGCCTAAGATCACCATGTGCAATGCCAAGAGTCAGCTGGAGTGGTGTAAAGCTCACCGCCATTGGACTCTGGAGCAGGGAAAACGTGTTCTCTGGAGTGAGAAATCACCCTTCACCCTCTGGCAGTCCAACGGACAGATCTGGGTTTGGCGGAAACCAGGAGAACGCTACCTGCCCGAATACACACTGCCAACTGTAAAGTTTAGTGAAGGAGCAATATTGGTCTGAGGCTACTTTTCATGGTTCGGGCTAGACCCCTTAGATCCAGTGAAGGGAAATCTTAAAGCTACAGCATACATTGACATTCTAGACAACTATGTGCTTTCAACTTTGTGGCAACATTTTGGAGAAGGCCCTTTCCTGTTTCAGCATGACAATGCCCCTATGCACAAAGCGAGGTCCATACAGAAATGGTTTGTCGAGATCGGAGTGGAAGAACTTGACTAGCCTGCACAGAGCCCTGACGTCAACCCTATCGAACACCTTTGGGATGAATTGGAATGACGACTATGAGCCAGGCCTAATCATCCAACATCAGTGCCCGACCTCAATTATGCTCTTGTGCTGAATGGAAGTAAGTCCCCACAGCAATGTTCCAACATCTAGTGGAAACCCTTCCCAGAAGAGTGGAGGCTGTTATAGAAGCAAAGGGGGGACCAACTCCATATTAATGCCCATGAGTTTGGAATAAGATGTTCAATGAGCAGGTGTCTACATACTTTTGGTCATGCAGTGTATATATATTTACTGAAATAGAAAGTTGTCTAAGGAGAGGTTAAGGGAATGGTCCATGAAAGTAAAATGCCACAAATGAAAAGGTGAAGGCTTCTTGACCTCCTCAGATCACAGTAAACATTTTCCCTCTCTTACCAAAGAGCAATAACTGCAGATGAAGACCTTAGTTACCCAGTCAACAACAGTCTATTAAAGTCAACAAGTGACATGTTAAACATTTCATTTGACCTTTTAACTTTCTTGGAGATAAAGGTCCTTTGTCCCAGTTACTTCATCTATTACCACGCTAAGACAGTTCTGTATAGAGCTCAAACTGAAAGCTCAACTCCATTTTCTCTCGGCTGTAGGCTAAAATGAATTTGAAACTAAGGAGGATGGCAGTGTTTTAATAATGTGTGGCCTTCAGGGAAAATGACTTCTTCCTTTTCGTAGCTTCTTAATCTTAAAATGTTTTATTGCAGTAGTAAATATTAAATAAAGGTCAAAGCAGACATGAGAAGACCACATTAGACTAAACGCTGTTCTTGTAGTAACTTACAGATATTTACATTTGATCAGATTGCACAAAACAGTGATTAGCCTAGATAGAGGTTACATGTTACAGTATGATGAGTGTTACGAAACAGCATTGTGTGTGCATTAAAAAGAGACACTTTACCTAGCCAATCGTTGAACTTCTTGACCTCAGAGGGTAGGCCCAGTTCAGTGAAGTCTCCAGTATGGAGCAGGATGTCCCCATATGGCATCTGGATCCCATCGGTCCTGGAGTGTGTATCCGACACGCAGACGAAACGTGTATGACCGGAGGGCTTAGGGGTGTCATAGGGAATGGGTTCCACCCTGTCATCGAAGAGGGACAGCATAATCAGTTTCTTAGCTTGTATCAAATTATTAAAGCAGCCCTGTGTCAATCCATTTTTTTAAATGCCCATGAAATCCATCAGTTTAAGCCAAAGATTAAACTTTTTTTATTCAAAAAATGGCAGTCTTCCGCATCTACGATGGTAGGTGGCCAGGCTACATTGGTGTTTCTCAGACCATGATACATCTCGAAAAATCAGTTCTCTCACTAAAACGTAGTCTGAATGGTTTGGCCTACAAAGTAATATAAAGAGTTGACTTATATCTCCTAGACATATACAGTTTTGAAGTGTCTGTCCTTCCTTATGATTGAGTTTTTATTGTCTTTTTTTGCCCTTTATGAATGTGTTATACATTGCGTTTCTATGGGCTATATTGTAGTAAAGACCAAAGTCAACATTTTATCCCCCCCCAATAAGTAATATATTTAAATGGGTCCTAAAATTCAAAATCAAATAACTAATTCCATGTGTTAGCTTCGTAGAAACACACCCCCCGAACGGCTTAGACTTTGAAGTGAAGCTAGTGCAGGGCCCTCATCCAGACTGAGGCAGCCAGGCTGTGACTGCGAGGTCATGTGGGATTTGGGGCTGGCAGGGCTAGACAGGTGCCAAACTGTGATGCATGGAATGAAGCTGGCAAATGAGAGATTAGGCTGCCAGCTTCAATGAGTCACCCGAGGCGTTTTAATGCAAACCTCCACAACATCCAGGAGGTTATTCAGAACTCCATACTCCTGCCCTGTCAGATATGAATAAATGGGCGTACCTACGGTGCCTCCGGGAAGTATTCAGACTCCTATACTTCTCCCACATTTTGTTAGTTACAGCCTTATTCTAAAATGAATTAAATAAAACAATTTCCTCAGCAATCTACACACAACACCCCATAATGACAAAGCGAAAACAGGTTTAGAATTTTTTGCAAATGCATTAAATACAGGAAAACAGACATACCTTATTTACATAAGTATTTATACCCTTTGCTATGAGACTCAAAATTGAGCTCAGGTGCATCTGGTTTCCTTTCATCATCCTTGAAATGTTTCTACAAATTGATTGGAGTCCACCTGTGGGGAAATTCAATTGATTGGACATGATGTGGAAAGGCAAACACCTGTCTATATAAAAGGTCCCACAGTTGGCAGTGCATGTCAAAGCAAAAACCAAGCCATGAGGTCGAAGGAATCGTCCGTAGAGCTCCGAGACAGGATTGAGTTGGAGCACAGATCCAGGGAAGGGTATACTCCTCAATGCCATCAGATGAATCCCGGAACATAATAAGTCTCTTCTTATTATTGGTGTCCTTAAGTAGTAGTTTCTTTGCAGCAATTTGACCATGAAGACTCCAATTCACTCAATCTATTCTGAACAGTTGATGTTGAGATGTGAATGTTACTGGAACTCTGAAGCATTTATTTGGGCTGCAATTTCTGAGGCTGGTAAATCTAATGAACTTATCCTCTGGCATCAGAGGTAACTCTGGGTCTTTCTTTCCTGTGGCGGTCCTCATGAGAGCCAGTTTCATCATAGCACTTGACGGTTTTTCAACTGCACTGTTTTTTTAAATGTTCCGTATTGACTGACCTTCATGTCTTAAAGTAATGATGTACTGTCGTTTCTCTTTGCTTATTTGAGCTGTTCTTGCCATAATGTAGACTTGGTCTTTTACTAAATATACTTCTGTAAATCACTCCAACCTATAAACAACATAACTGATTGGCTCAAACGCCTTAAGAAGAAATTCCACACCTGTTAATTGAAATGCATTCCATGTGACTACCCCATGAAGCTGGTTGAGAGAATGCCAAGAGTGTGCAAAGCTGTCAAGGGAAAGGGGGGCTACTTTGAAGAATCTCAAATATATTTTGATTTGATTAACACTTTTTTGGTTACTACATGATTCATGTGTTATTCCGTAGTTTTGATATCTCCACTATTATTCTACAATGTAGAAAACAGTAAAAAAATAAAGCAATATCCTGGGATGAGTAGATGTGTCAAAATGTTTTACTGGTACATCTATGAAGAAGAAAACATAAATTCATGTGAAGAGCTGCATCTGCTCTTCTCCTGTGCGTTTGGTAGCTGAGCGAGCTGGTGATCATTGTAGTTTTCTGCCATCTGTAGCTAGCGTTAGTTTTCATTTCAGACCAATCAGCTTTTTTAAAAGCTAAATATCCCAAGGAGGTGTGCTGTTGCTGGGTGAGATAATACCCACGAGGATGGGCTTACGACTCATTTGTGGCCCAAAAACATGAAGCTAGCTTTGAAGTGGGACCGGTTTGTACAGTTGAAGCAAACAGATTGGAGTAAGGGAACCGCGGGCACGTCTACTGTGTGGGATGCTCATTTCAACCCGGAGGACTTTGAAGGCTATAACAAGTGGAAGGCAGGATTCTGAATGAGACTCAGACTGAACCCAGGTGCTGTGCCGAGCGAGATTGTGAAGCCTGCAAACTCTGTTTCCTACCGACCTACCGGTACATCGCAGGTGACAGCAGTGATGGAGATAAACTGGGTAAGTTCAATGTGGTAATAAATTATATCTATACATAATCTAGCGAAGATTTCTAGATTGTTATATCTAGCTAGCTAACGTTCATTATAAGGTTGCTATCTGTATACTAGTAATGTTACAAGTAAGGCTACACCGCCTGCAATGTTTTTGACAAGCTAACTTTCTCTGCTAGCTAGCAAGCTTATCAAATGGTGAATGTCGACACATTGCTGGGATTGAAACATAGGAGCCAGACAGCCACCTCTCAAACTTTCCCAGAAGATGTTCCATATGCACAAAGCTTATTTCTCTTCAATTTTGTACACAAATATGTTAACATCCCTGTTAGTGAGCATTTCTTCTTTGCCAAGATAATCCATCCACCTTCTATGGGGTGGCATATCAAGAAGCTGATTAAACAGCATGATCATTACAAGTGCACATTGTGCTGGGGACAATAAAAGACCACTTTAAAATGTGCAGTTTTGTCACACAACAAAATGCCTCAAATTGAGGAAGCATGCAATTGGCATGCTGACTTCAGGAATGTCCATCAGAGCTGTTGCGGGACAAATGAATATTCATTTCTCTACTATAAGCCGCCTCCAACGTTATTTTAGAGAATTTGGCAGTGCGTCCAACAGGCGTCACAACCGCAGACCACGAACCACGCCAGTTCAGGACCTCCACATCTGGCTTCTTCACCTGCAGTATAGTCTGAGACCAGCCACACGGACAGCTGATGAAACCGAGTAGTATTTCTGCCTGTCAAAGCCCTTCTGTGGGGAAAAACTCATTCTGATTGGCTGATCCTTTACCCTCCAAGGCCCACCCATGGCTGCACCCCTGCCCAGTCACATGAACTCCATAGCCTAATTTATTTATTTCAATTGACTGATTTCCTTTATGAACTGTAACTCCGTAAACTCTTTGAAATTGTTGCATTTATATCTCTGTTCAGTATTTTTTAGACGTTGGTCCTGCAATTGCATTGCATACCAAAATTGTCCACCAAAAGTTGGCTGGCTAGCTAGGTCAAGTAGCAAGCAAGTTAGTTATTTCACTTTTAGCGGGTTAGGTAACGACCAAACCATCTAGATAATATAACATTATTACAGATACTAGCTATATTATTTAATACTGCCTGTATGCTGTGATAAATGATAGCTTGGCTTTATATAAATACTGAACAAAAATATAAAATGCAACATGTAAACTGTTGGTCCCAATATTTCCATACGTGCAAAAAAGCTTCTCAGATTTTGTGCACAAATTTGTTTACATCCCTGTTAGTGAGCATGTATCCTTTGCCAAGATAATCCATCCACCTGACAGGTGTGGCATATCAAGAAGCTGATTAAACAGCATGATCATTACACAGTTGCACCTTGTGCTGGGGATAATAAAAGGCCAAAATGTGCAGTTTTATCACACAATGCCACAGATTTCTCATGGTGAGGGAGCGTGCAATTTGCATGCTGAATGCCCACCGGATCTGAATTGATTTCAATTGACTGATTCCCTTATATGAATTGTAACTAGGTAAAATCTTTGAAATTGTTGCATTTATATCTCTCTCATTTATATTTTTGTTCAGTGTACATTACGCATTAAGCTGATACAGTGCCTTGAGAAAGTACTCACAACCCTTGACATTTTCCACATTTTGTTGTGTTACAGCCTGAATTGTTTTTAAAAGCACTCACACATCTGAGTCATCTTTGTTGCAGAAGCATGGTAAAAATTGAATAAGATGAGAAAAAAAGATGCGAAAAGCCTTATAAAGAGCAGTGATACTAGCAAGAACAGTGTGCGTTTCTTCTTTTTACAGCCTGAATTTAAATATAGATTTTGTGTCACTGGCCTACACACAATACCCCATATTATCAAAGTGGAATTAAGTTGACATTTTTACAAATTAATTTCAAATGAAAAGCTGAAATGTCTTGAGTCAAGTATTCAACTCCTTTGTTATGGCAACCTTAAATAAACTCAGGAGTCACATGTCACATAAGTTGCATGGACTGTGTGCAATAAGTGTTTAACATGACTTTTGAATGAGTACCTGATCTCTGTACCCCACACATAGCTATCTGTAAGGTCCCTCAGTCGAGCAGTGAATTCACAGATTCAACCACAAAAGACCAGGGAGGTTTTCCAATGCCTCAAAGAAGAATACACCCAGTCACTAAAGAAACAGGAGTCCTTCCTAACTTAGTTGCTGTAGAGGAAGGAAACGGCTCATGGAATTCGTCATGAGGACAATGGCGACTTTAAAACAGTTAAGAGTTCAATGGCTGTGAGAACTGAGGATGGCTCAACAACATTGTAGTTACTCCACAATACTAACCCAAATGACAGCGTGAAAAGATGGAAGCCTGTACAGAAAAACACATTTCCAAAACCTTCATACAGTTTGCAATAAGGCACTAAAATAAAACTGCAAAGAATGTGGCCTGAATACAAAGCGTAATGGTTGGGGCAACTCCAACAACATCACTGAGAACCACTCTTAATATTTTTAAGCATGGTAGAGGCTGCATCATGTTATGGGTATGCTTGTCATCAGCAAGGACCAGGGAGTTTTTAGGGTAAAAATAAACAAAATAGAGCTAAGCACAGGAAAAATCCTACAGGAAAACCTGGTTCAGTCTGCTTTCCAACAGACACTGGGAGATAAATTCACCTTTCAGCAGGACAAAACCTAAAACACAAGGTCATATATACACTGAGGATGCTTACAAGAATACATTGAAATATTCCTGAGTGGCCTAGCTACAGTTGACATAAATCTGCTTGAAAATCTATGGCAAGACTTGAAAACGTCTGTCTAGCTTTGATCAACAACCAACCTGACAGAGCTTGACATTTTTTTCAAAGAATCATGGGCAAATATTGTACAATCCAGGTGTGCAAAGGTCTTAGATTTACCCAGAAAGACTTTAGCAAAGATTGCTAAAACATGTTTTCACTTTGTCATTATGGATGAGGCTTTTCTACACCTTCGTGTGTAGTCTCTGTATCTCCCCAGTCTGAAGTACCAGTCGCATCATCTGCATTGGGACCAACTGGACCGTGTCATAAAGGCACACTGGTGTCATTTCTAATGCCACATACAAGAAGCATTGGTGAGTCATCATCTTATATCTCTGCCCTAGTTACTTTGGATTTGATATTTTGTTGCTTTGTCTTCTCATATGTCACATGTATACTGCTCACCTCAACTCCAGGCAGTTATTGTGAAAAAGCTGTCAATACCAATAATTTATAAATCATAAAACCTGAGAAGATTTAATTTGTGCGCACATACTGAAATATGTCTAGGATGTAAAACAATTCAACACTATGGCACAGTCCTAATTTGTGCAATGCACATTGATTGGATAAGATGAAGAGATGGACCTGGGTTTGGAGTAGGAGAACATCTATGGCAATAGAGAGGACATGGAGGATGAGGAAGGTGACGTGGTCATTGGGTGAGTAGTGGTGTACATATTTTGAATTGTCAACTTTGTTTGCCCTACAGCGTCCATAAAAATGTCTGACATTTTATTCACGCTCAAGGAGTCAGGCTTCAGCCAGTCCGTACAAGGAACATATGTTTGTGTTCCAGTCAACTGATGAAGATTTTCCAAGTCTGTTGGGTTCCAGCATTGTTCCTGTACCCAAGAAAGCAAAAGGTACCTGATCTAAATGACTATCGTCCCGTAGCACTCACTTCTGTCATCATGAAGTGCTTTTAGAGGAGAGTTAAGGATCAGATCACCTCTACCTTACCTGACACCCTAGACCCACTTCAATTTGCATACCGCCCCAATAGAGCCACAGATGACGCAATCGCCATCGCACTGCACACGGCCCTATCCCACCTGGAAAAGAGGAATACCTACATCAGAATGCTGTTCATTGGTGTTGAATGCTGAGCTATAGTACCCTACAAGCTCATCACTAAGCTCGGGGCCCTGGGTCTGAACCCCGCCCTGTGCAACTGGGTCCTGGACTTCCTGACGGGCCGCCCCCAGGTGGTGAAGGTAGGAAACAACACCTCTACTTCGCAGATCCGCAACACAGGGACCCCACAAGGGTGTGTACTCAGCCCTCTCCTGTACTCCCTGTTCACCCATGACTGCGTGGCCATGCATGTCTCCAACTCAATCATCAAGTTTGCAGACGACACAACAGTAGTAGGCCTAATTACCAACAATGACGAGACAGCCTACAGGGAGGAGGTGAGGGCCCTTGCGGAGTGGTGCCAGGGAAATAACCTCTCCCTCAATATCATCAAAATGAAGAAGATGATCGTGGACTTCAGGAAACAGCAGAGGGAGCAAGCCCCTATCCACATTGATGGGACCGAAGTGGAGAAGGTGAAAAGATTCAAGTTCCTCAGCATACACATCACTGACAATCTGAAATGGTCTACCCACACAGAGTGTGGTGAAGGTGGAGCAATAGCGCTTCTTCAAACCTCAGGAGGATGAAGAAATTCGGCTTGTTTCCTAAGACCCTCACAAACGCACAATTGAGAGTATCCTGCTGGGCTGTATCACTGCCTGGTACGGCAACTGCACCGACCGCAACCGCAGGGCTCTCCAGAGGGGGGTGCGGTCTGCCCAATGCATCACCGGGGGCACACTGTCTGCCCTCCAGGACACCGACAGCACCTGATGTCACAGGAAGGCCAAAAGGGTCATTAAGGAGAACAACCATCCGAGCCACGGCCTGTTCACCCAGGCTATCATCCAGAAGGCGAGGTCAGTACAGGTGCATCAAAGCTGGGGCCGAGAGACTGAAAAAGAGCTTCCATCTCAAGGTTATCAGACCGTTAAATATCCGTCACTAGCCGGCTACCACCACGTTACTCAACCCTGCACCCTGCTGTCCGATATACATAGACTCACTGGTCACTTTAATAATGGAACACTTGTCACTTTAATAATGTTTACATACTGCTTTACTCATTTCATATGTATACAGTGGGGCAAAAAAGTATTCAATCAGCCACCAATTGTGCAAGTTATCCCACTTAAAAAGATGAGAGGTTCTGTAATTTCCATCATAGGTACACTTCAACTATGACAGACAAAATGAGGAAAAAAAATCCAGAAAATCACATTGTAGGATTTTTAATGAATTTATTTGCATATTATGGTGGAAAATACAATCGGATTTCTGACCAATTCAATCGGATTTGGGGTGCGGAGAGTCCAGAGACTACATCATCAGTCAGAGTAACAGCTCTTAACGTCACGCAGATCTGCAGGTCGCGCAACCATGTGAGTGAATAGTTCAGCCAGCCTATGATCAGGAGGGTGCCAGCAGGCAATCTGCTCCTTTCTGCTGCCATTTTGGTGTCAGGTTGTATGCCGACCAAAGTCCTCTGAATGCTCGGCATGATGGGAGTGGCCACCATTCACCGCAGCACAGTCTTCTGCCACCAGCAAAACCACCTTGAGCCAGCAGTCCTCAAGGCATGGGATGTCGAGCAGTGGCACCCGTCGAAACTCTCCAGGAAATGGGTGGAGATCTGGTCTTGGCAACAGATGGAAGGAGTGAGTCCCGCCCCCTCCTCTCTCTCTCAACATAGTGTGTAGTCTTGCGTTAAGTGATACGACTTTTGTCTGAATAAGCCTACTTGTCACATTTCTTTTGGCTGTGTTGTCTAACTGTATGTCTATTTTGCGTTCATACAGCCAAATTCCCTTCTGCTAGCTGAAAGAACCAAGTATTTTTTCAACGGGCCGTGTGTGTGTGTGTGTGTATATATATATTTTACACACACAGACAGACACACACAGACACACATATATTAAACTGACTGGGATGTTCTGTCTGTCTGAACTGACTGGGATGAGTCACCACCATCAAGAGACAGGATTGTTTTATCATATTGGTAATATGCTATATCATAATGATTCAAAGCCTAAACGATTGTCAATACTTGAGTAACAGAAATAGAAAATAGTCTTTCTGGAATGACAGATACATTTTTTTAATGACCCATGAAATATATTTTTACAACTTTTAATAAAAAAGGTAAAAAACAGGTTTGAATTGTTTTTATGGTAACTTGAAGCCTGTGTAGGGCATGCTCTCATCATTTGGGAACCTATTTCTTATCCTATTGACACCAAACGCTAGATAGCCCCAATTCCAGCTGATGAACTGCCTGCGGGAAATGTGTCTGAACTTTCTAAAAAGACCGGGAAAGAAATGTGCTACTATTGGTAAGGGGAGTGGTGTAACGTCATTTTGATTTCATTATTGCATTCGACTAGTGAGGGTTCTATTTATAGATTAACTAACTCGTGTTGAGTATGGACTGTCTGCATCACAGACTCCATGGGAATACACCCGTTGCATGAGCACCGACAACAAGTTATTTTTATGTGGTTCAGCCATAGTTACAAAGGAAGTGACATTATAGGGTGTATTCTCAGTAGCAAACTAGCTTGCCATATTACCAATCAACCTTCCCCACAAGTGGAGCCATATCCTGCACTACAAGTTTAGTACCAGCACGCTCTCTGTGCCTTGATTCGTGCTCAAATCCAAACGGGAAAGTGGCCTGCTCTGCCACCACCTCGTCTTCATCAGATTCTCCAAAAAAAGTCTGGCCCAGAGGAAACAGAGTTCCTGCTATGCTCGGAGTCACTGCTTTTGTCTGACATTTCATATCTGGAGGAAGTTTCCTCTGCAGTGATATGCTAGCTGGCAAGGCTAGTTAGCTGGCTAAAATAGCTAGGCTTCTCACATCGGAGGTGCCTCTCTCACTGGCTCTCATTTTGTTTGGTAGCTAACTCAGCCAACAGTCCTTAAAATGATGGGCCCCAGCCGTCAATATGTAAGTCTCCGCTCTCTTTACTTTTTAAAAAATCTGCTGGAGGGTTCTGTTTTCGTTGTGGGTTACTACCTGTGCTTGCTGTTCTTCACTGTGGTAGAGTTAGCTGGCTAGGCTATCTAGCCAGCTAAATATAGCTAATGCTAGTTTGCTGGCTAAGATAACATTAACTGCATATAACATACTTTGATAACTGGTTTGATTCTGGGTGTGTTTTTCAACAACGTTTGTTTACTTTAAATGTAGCTGTAAGCTAGGTATTGATAGCAACTGTCTGACTCATGAAGTAGGCTGGTAGGGCTAACATTAGCAGGCTAGGTGGCTAGTAACCTTGTAAGCTTATTTGTAACAATAGATTCATAATGTATTTGCTTGTCAGTTGGCTGAACATTCCATTTTGGGAAAAAAGGTCAACTGGGCTCCATCATTCATTGAATCAGATGGCTAATTCATCACAAAACTCACTGATATTGCCAACTACTTTAATTACTTTTTCATTGGCAAGATTAGCAAACTTAGGCATGGCATGCCAGAAACCAATGCTGACACTACACATCCAAGTATATCTGACCAAATGATGAAAGACAAGCAAAGGTGAACAAATTATTGTTGTCTATCAACAATGACAAGCCACTTGGGTCTTGACAACCTGGATGGAAAATTACTGCGGATAATAGAGGACGATAATGTCACTCCTATTTTCCATATCTCCAATTTAAGCCTACTAGAAAGTGTGTGCCCTCAGGCCTGGAGAGAAGCTAAAGTCATTCCCCTTTACTGGCTCAAATAGCCGACCAATCAGCCGTTTACCAACCCTTAGTAAACTTCTGAAAATAATGGTGTTTGACCAGATACAATGCTATTTTACCACTTACACAAATGACTGATGATTGGCGGAGATAAATTGATGAAAAAGATTGTGGGGGCTGTTTTGTTAGACTTCAATGCGGCTTTTGACATTATTGATCATAGTCTGCTGCTGGAAAAATGTATGTGTTATGGCTTTACACCCCCTGCTATATTGTGGATAAAGAGTTACTTGTCTAACAGAACACAGAGGATGTTCTTCAATGGATACCTCTCCAACATAATCCAGGTAGAATCAGGAATTCCCCAGGGCAGCTGTTTAGGCCCCTTACTTTTTAAAATCTTTACTAACAACATGCCACTGGCTTTAAGAAAAGCCAGAGTGTCTATTTATGCAGATGACTCAACACTACACGTCAGCTACTACAGCAACTGAAATGACTGCAACACTTGACAAAGAATGGGTGGCAAGGAATAAGTTAGTCCTAAATATTTCCAAAATTAAAAGCATTCTTTTGGGGACAAATCAGTCACTAAATCCTAAACCTCAACTAAATCTTGTGGAAATTGAGCAAGTTGAGGTGACTAAACTGCATGGAGTAAACCTGGATTGTAAACTGTCAAGGTCAAAACATATTGATACAAGAGTAGCTAAGATGGGGAGAAGTCTGTCCATAATAAAGCACTGCTCTGCCTTAACAACACTATCAACAAGGCAGGTCCTGCAGGCCCTGGTTTTGTCACACCTAGACTACTGTTCAGTAGTGTGGTCAGGTGCCACAAAGATGGACTTAGAAAAATTACAATTGGCTCAGAACAGTGCAGTACAGCTGGCCCTTAAATGTACATGGAGAGCTGACATGAATTATATGCATGTCAATCTCTCATGGCTCAAAGTGGAAGAGAGATTGACTTCGTCACTACTTTTTTGTAAGAGGTGTTGTCATGCTGAATGTACCGAGCTGTCTGTTTAAACTCGGGGTGGCAAGGTAGCCTAGTGGTTAGAGCGTTGGACTAGTAACCGGAAGGTTGCAAGTTCAAATCCCCGAGCTGACAAGATACAAATCTGACGTTCTGCCCCTAGGCTGTCATTGAAAATATATATATATATACATACACACTGCTCAAAAAAATGAAGGGAACACTTAAACAACACAATGTAACTCCAAATCAATCACAATTCTGTGAAATCAAACTGTCCACTTAGGAAGCAACACTGATTGACAATAAATTTCACATGCTGTTGTGCAAATGGAATAGACAACAGGTGGAAATTATAGGCAATTAGCAAGACACCCCCAACAAAGGGGTGGTTCTGCAGGTGGTGACCACAGACCACTTCTCAGTTCTATGCTTCCTGGCTGATGTTTTGGTCACTTTTGAATGCTGGCGGTGCTTTTACTCTAGTGGTAGCATGAGACGGAGTCTACAACCCACACAAGTGGCTCAGGTAGTGCAGCTCATCCAGGATGGCACATCAATGCGAGCTGTGGCAAGGTTTGCTGTGTCTGTCAGCGTAGTGTCCAGAGCATGGAGGAGCTACCAGGAGACAGGCCAGTACATCAGGAGACGTGGAGGAGGCCGTAGGAGTGCAACAACCCAGCAGCAGGACCGCTACCTCCGCCTTTGTGCAAGGAGGAGCAGGAGGAGCACTGCCAGAGCCCTGCAAAATGACCTCCAGCAGGCCACAAATGTGCATGTGTCTGCTCAAACGGTCAGAAACAGACTCCATGAGGGTGGTATGAGGGCCCGACGTCCACAGGTGGGGGTTGTGCTTACAGCCCAACACCGTGCAGGACGTTTGGCATTTGCCAGAGAACACCAAGATTGGCAAATTTGCCACTGGCGCCCTGTGCTCTTCACAGATAAAAGCAGGTTCACACTGAGCACATGTGACAGACATGACAGAGTCTGGAGACGCCGTGGAGAACGTTCTGCTGCCTGCAACATCCTCCAGCATGACCGGTTTGGCGGTGGGTCAGTCATGGTGTGGGGTGGCATTTCTTTGGGGGGCCGCACAGCCCTCCATGTGCTCGCCAGAGGTAGCCTGACTGCCATTAGGTACCGAAATGAGATCCTCAGACCCCTTGTTAGACCATATGCTGGTGCGGTTGGCCCTGGGTTCCTCCTAATGCAAGACAATGCTAGACCTCATGTGGCTGGAGTGTGTCAGCAGTTCCTGCAAGAGGAAGGCATTGATGCTATGGACTGGCCCGCCCGTTCCCCAGACCTGAATCCAATTGAGCACATCTGGGACATCATGTCTCTCTCCATCCATCCACTGTAGCACCACAGACTGTCCAGGAGTTGGCGAATGCTTTAGTCCAGGTCTAGGAGGAGATCATCAGCCACCTCATCAGGAGCATGCCCAGGCGTTGTAGGGAGGTCATACAGGCACGTGGAGGCCACGCACACTACTGAGCCTCATTTTGACTTGTTTTAAGGACATTACATCAAAGTTGGAACAGCCTGTAGTGTGGTTTTCCACTTTAATTTTGAGTGTGACTCCAAATCCAGACCTCCATGGGTTGATAAATTTGATTTCCATTGATAATTTTTGTGTGATTTTGTTGTCAGCACATTCAACTATGTAAAGAAAAAAGTATTTAATAAGAATATTTCATTCATTCAGATCTAGGATGTGTTATTTTAGTGTTCCCTTTATTCTTTTGAGCAGTGTATATGTTTTAATGTTTTTCGGCCATGTGTAATATGAGGTAGGCTATGTATTGTATAACGGCACAATCATTATTTTAATTCAGTTTTTCGTTGGGGGGGGGGCTTGGGCTCATATTTAGGCCTAGGCTTTTGCATAAGCTCTAATATGCATGTTTTTAATTTGAATTAATCATTACCTTAGAAAGCGCTGTCCATTTCGTCATGTTAGGCTTTGAAACAACATCCACAATGACCATGTTTTCCACTCAGTTTTAACCTGTTGTTGAACTTCTTCTTCAAATTGATCAATTACAGTTAAGTGAGCTATAAAAGCATGATACTCTTCTGATAAGTGTTTGATGTGATTTTTTGATTGCATTTGCATTTAAAGTCAGAGTGGTTAGAGGGACAATAGAGCCCTGAGTACCAGGCCATTAGACACCTGATGATCGTTAGTAAGTTTGGTACTACTAATGCATGTCCAGAGTGCATAACAAGAGATTACTGTGACTCAAGGTCAGGTAGAATTTTACTGCGGTCATGACTGCCGGTGTGGCGGTAATAAGGTCACGGCAACAGCCCTCCTCATAGCGAGTCAAATTAGAAAGAAAGTCGACTTTTCCTCGAGTCTATGCGGAGCAATGTTGGTAAAATGAGCTGATAAATTGTCCGAATAGGTTGTACTAAAGAGGTTTCATTGGGCTGTAGGCTAGGATTTACCTGCTACCTATTTGAAAACAATAGCCCACTTGTGTTTAGTTCGAGCAGGCATATCAGCCTTAGGCAGGCTACAACTGGAAAACCCGAGGAACTCTGATTTCAAGAGAGAAGCCATGTTATACGGAAAAGAACGAGACTAGCCAACATTTTTAGAAACTGCTCGGCTTTATTATCTACAACTCTCCTCATGCTAGCATAACAAAATGTTTAGTCCCGTAGGACATTTAAGGTGAGTCAAATGGAACACACAACAATAATTCCCAAGGGGCTACATAGCAAATATAAAACAAATACAACGATGTATTATGGATTTCCATGACAATTCATTTGGCATATGCTACGTAGCGTTTGAACTGACACTTGCTACTCTTGCGTGTAAATGTCCCGCCGTTGACGGACGGTCTCTCCATGTGATTTCGGCTTTTAGCTTCTCACAGTCCTGTGCTGAAACGCTCCATCCGATTGAATTACTGTAGCAGTGGCAGATAGCTTCAATAAAACAATCCAACAAAGTCCACCTTGTGGTTCTACTGAGACATCTGTTCAGGGTCTAAGACAAACAGACAGAGAGAGCCGTTGTGATTTTATGGCTACTATTAACAAAAATAAAGTTATCAGTGGACTAAGTGAAAAACACTGGTTAACGGAAGTCCAGACTTCGATAAAAGAGGACATCTGCCGTACGCCTTTGTTTTCTCTCTGCTGGTAAAGTGTTTTGTGTGGGTGTCACTGCCAGGCAGTGAGTCCCAGGGAGACAGCCAGAAGCACCTGCCTCCCCCTCTGACCACCCCGGGCCAACCCACCTCCATCCACAGCAACACTCATTACATCCTAATGATTCAGAAGTCAATAGGCAAGTTACTTACAATTGAACTGTGACCCAGAGGTCAAAGGAACATTGTTAAATAGCTTATAAACCCACCGCACCTCTGACCTCCGTTAAGTTGATAACATGAAAAGGTGACCTCCGCCACTCTAGATTATTTGGCAGGGCTGATCACTCACAAACCAATCCAATGAAATAAAATCATCCTCCATCTACTCTTCTGTATGAATCACAAGCTAATATCTGGTGAGAATAGAATAGAGGCACCACCAGCTGGGGGTTGGTGGTAGAGGCAGTGAGGACAGATGTCTATATATTCACTTTCTTTAGTTCAAACCCCATCAATCAATACTCTGTGCACTGTAAAGGCCCTTCAGATGAAAGAGAGATAGATATAACGCAGTCTGTGGATAGATAGACACTCACATGTGGACATGGGGTGGTTGGAAGCGGCTCTCGTTGATGTTGTAGTGGGTAAAGGCCTGTGTGGGGTTGGAGCTGTACTCGTCCACAGTGATGGTCACCTTGCCCTGAGAGGGGGGGGTTCTGTGAGCCATGGCTCCACTGCTAGGGACATGGGCAGTTAGTTTACCAGGATCCAGGACCATCCTAGGAAGCAGGCATCATTCAGAATGGCCCCGCTCAGCTCACCAACTCAGACCCACCGGGCCCTCTGGATAATCTGTACCACCGCAAACAGAAAGAGAGGAGGAAATCTTAATGTACAATAATTGTGCCGTATCATCAATAAATGACAGCATTAACTGAGCCTTAATTCAAATAAACTAAATGACAGCATTAACTGAGTACTGTACAAAAAAACTCAGCAAGAAAACATTCAGAATACATAGTTACAATAATAACTCAACCACTAATATCAGAAAAGAAGCCATACATGTCTTGTTAATTTCTGCTGCTAGATTTGACCTACAGTAGATAGGATAAAACAAATAAGCTCAGACATTAAAACCTAACAATGATGTAGTAGAAAATATTTTGACCAAATGTAATAGTGACTCAGTAAATTGATACGATGTAACCAAGTCAATTATATAGTTGCAGTAGTAGGCCTATTGGCTAGATGACACAAGTGAACTTTGACCAAACCACTTTAAAACGGTCAAGACAATAAAAAGTGAACACAAAAACATATCTAGGGGGCGGCAGGGTAGCCTAGTGGTTAGAGCGTTGGACTAGTAACTGGAAGGCTGCAAATTCAAACCCCCAAGCTGACGAGGTACTAATCTGTCATTCTGCCCCTAAACAGGCAGTTAACTCACTGTTCCTAGGCCGTCATTGAAAATAAGAATTTGTTCTTAACTGACTTGCCTGGTAAAATAAAAAAAACTACCCAGACGATTTTAACATGAGCAAATTAACAGAGATGCAGACAAGACTACATTTTCCACCACTCAACTTCAACAAGCTGATTGTCTTACAAACTAAATTGTAAGAGGATGTTTTACGAAAAATCGGTTCGCTCTTTTGTTTCACACTGCAACATTTTGAAGAGGGAATTTAAAAAAAACTACGCACCATTTCTACCAATCAGCCTAAAAAGAGAAATATGGAAAGAGACCAAATTGGACCTTTGACACCAGAGATTACACGATTGTGTTGTTCCTAATTTATTGTATCCTGCATTACAGAGAATAAAATACAAACATAAACCAAGTTATTGCATCTAAAAAAAAAAATTGTACGAATAGCAACATCTATAGCCTCTGCAGAAACCTCTGTATCCATATGGCTCGTAAATGACAAGCCACCTCTAACCCACCGCTTTGTGCCTTCCTCGTTATTTTTTCCCCAACGATTTTCTTGCCAAACGGGTGGCGAGTTCCTTTCCTTCGGCCGATAACTGCTCCGGGTTAAACCGATCTGTTTTCAAAAACGCGGTCCCATAGGTAACGCAGAGAATTCACCTCTTGAGAGGTGGAGGTCGTGGCAAGCAGGGCAGAACCTTCGACCCTGAGAGACCCTCGGCTGGCTATTGAGGAAATGCGACAGACAGGCAACGAGCGAGTAAGGAGCCTCGATGTGAAAAAAGAAGGAGGGGGGGGACCGAGAGTGCAGTGCAGTGCGAGAGGACTGCCACCGGGGTCAGAGAGCAGTACAGAAGCACAGGGAGACGCGGAGGGGACTGCACTGGGACCACTGTTTGTAGAATTTGAAATAGGATTTCAAGCAAACTATTATTATAATTTTTTACTATTTATATTTTTGGATAGCCTACAATTGGGCTCACATAGCCATTGTTGCATATTAAAACGTATTATACATAATATATAAAGAAAGACAAATACACCAAATTAAATACACATTTGTACTGTAAAATGTAAGGTCCTAGCAGTGTATATTAAAACAATGACATACTACCTGGACTACTTGCATTGACCCCCCCCCTTTTTTTTATGCTACTGCGAGTCGATGTTTATTATCTATGCATAGTCACTTTACCGTGCATTCGGGAAGTATTCAGACCATTCACTTTTTCCACATTTTGTTACGTTACAGCCTTATTGTAAAATGGATTAAATAAAACATCATCAATCTACACACAATTCCTCATAATGACAATTTTTTTTAGACATAAATACTGAAATACCTTATTTACATAAGCATTCAGATCCTTTGCTATGAGACTCGAAATTGAGCTCAGGTGCATCCTGTTTCCATTGATCATCCTTGAGATGTTTCTACAACTTCATTGGAGTCCACCTGTGGAGAATTAAATTGATTGCATATGATTTGGAACGGCACACACCTGTCTTTATAAGGTCCCACAGTTGGTAATGCATGTCAGATCACAAATCAAGCCATGAGGTCGACGGCGTTCTCTGTAAAGCTCTGAGACAGGATTATGTCGAAGCACAGATCTGGGGAAGGGTACCAAAAAAGGTCTGCTGCATTGAAGGTCCCCAAGAACACAGTGGCCACCATCGATCCTAAATGGAAGACGTTTGGATCCACCAAAACTCTAACCTAGAGCTGGCCGCCAGGCCAAACTGAGCATATGGGGGAAAATGGTCAGTGAGGTGACCAAGAACCCGATGCTCACTCTGACAGAGTTCCAGAGTTCCTCTGTTGAGATGGGAGAACCTTCCAGAAGGACAACCATCTCTGCAGCACCCCACCAATCAGGCCTTTATGGTAGAGTGGCCAGACGGAAACCACTCCTCAGTAAAAGGCACATGACAGCCCGCTTGGAGTTTGCCAAAAGACTCTCAGATCATGAGAAACAAGATTCTCTGGTCTGATGAAACCAAGATTTAACTCAGTTGCTGAGAGCTTGAGAGGATCTGCAGAGAAGAATGGGAGAAACTCCCCAAATACAGGTGTGCCAAGCTTGTAGAGTCATATCCAAAAACAAAGTACTGAGTAAAGGGTCTGAATACTTATGTAAATGTAATATTTCAGTTTTAAAAAATTAAATACATTTAGCTTTGACATTATGGGGTATTGTGTGAAGATTGATGAGGAAAAAAATAATATTTGATCAATGTTATAATAAGGCTTAAATGTAACAAAATGTGGAAAGAGTGAAGGGTTCTGACTGATGTACATATTGCCTTGACTAACCTGTACCCCACACATTGATTTGGCACCAGTACCCCCTTTATATATAGCCTCGTTATTTTATTGTAACTTTTTATTTTATTTTTTACTTTAGTTGATTTTTTTCCCTTTACTGCATTGTTTAAGGGCTTGTAAGTAAGCACTTCAAGGTAAGATCTACACCAGTTGTATTCGGCGCATGTGACAAATAAAATTTGATTTGCACACTTGGAAATTATTAGAGATACTATTATGTCCCGCTACTGCATTTTGCTTTCCTAATGCGTGCAATCAGTACCAGCAAAGGTGTGAAGGAAAAAGTAACTACTCGTCATGTATTCGATAATAAAAAATTAAAACATTTAATTCACCTTTATTTAACGAGGTAGGCTAGTTGAGAACAAGTTCTCAGTTACAACTGCGACCAGGCCAAGATAAAGCCAAGCAGTGCGACACAAACAACAACACAGAGTTACACATGGAATAAACAAACATACAGTCAATAATACAATAGAAAAAGTCTATATACAGTGTGTGCAAATGAGGTAGGATAAGGGAGGTAAAGGCAATAAATAGGCCATAGTGGCAAAGTAATTACAATATAGCAATTAAACACTGGAGTGATAGATGTGCAAGTAGAGATACTGGGGTGCAACGGAGAAAAATAAATACAATTTTAAAAAGTATGGGGATGAGGTAGTTGGATGGGCTATTTACAGATGGGCTATGTACAGGTGCTGTGATCTGTGAGCTGCTCTGACAGCTGGTTCTTAAAGCTAGTGAGGGAGATATGAGTCTCCAGCTTCAGTGATTTTTGCAGTTCGTTCCAGTCATTGGCAGCAGAGAACTGGAAGTTAAGGCGGCTGAAGGAGGAATTGGCTTTGGGGGTGACCAGTGAAATATACCTGCTCGAGCGCGTGCTACGGGCGGGTGCTGCTATGGTGACCAGTGAGCTGAGATAAGGCGGGGCTTAGCAGTGGGGCTTAGATAAGGCGGGGCTTAGCTCCCCACTGCTATGGTGACCAGTGAGCTGAGATAAGGCGGGGCTTTATCTTGCAAAGACTTATAAATTACCTGGAGCCAATGGGTTTGGCGACGAATATGAAGCGAGGGCCAGACAATGAGAGCATCCAGGTCGCAGTGGTGGGTAGTGTATGGGGCTTTGGTGACAAAACAAATGGCACTGTGATAGACTGCATCCAATTTGCTGAGTAGAGTGTTGGATGCTATTTTGTAAATTACATCACTGATGTCAAAAATCGGTAGGATGGTCAGTTTTACGAGGGTATGTTTGGCAGCATGAGTGATGGATGCTTTGTTGCGAAATAGGAAGCAGATTCTAGATTTAATTTCGGATTGGATATGCTTAATGAGTCTGGAAGGAGAGTTTACAGTCGATCCAGACACCTAGGTATTTGTAGTTGTCCACATATTCTAAGTCAGAACCATCCAGAGTAGTGATGCTGTATGGGCGGGCAGGTGTGGGCAGCGATCGGTTGAAGAGCATGTATTTAGTTTTACTTGCATTTAAGAGCAGTTGGAGGCCACGGAAGGAGAGTTGTATGGCCATGAAGCTCGTCTGGAGGTTAGTTAACACAGTGTCCAAAGAAGGGCCAGAAGTATACAGAATGGTGTCGTCTGCGTAGAGGTGGATCAGAGAATCACCAGCAGCAAGAGCGACATCATTGATGTATGCAGAGAAAAGAGTCGGCCCGAGGATTGAACCCTGTGGCACCCCCATAGAGACTGCCAGAGGTCCAGACAACAGGCCCTCCGATTTCACACACTGAACTCTATCAGAGAAGTAGTTGGTGAACCAGGCGAGGCAGTCATTTGAGAAACCAAGGCTGTTGAGTCTGCCGATAAGAATGTGGTGATTGACAGAGTCGAAAGCCTTGGCCAGGTTGATGAATACAGCTGCACAGTATTGTCTCTTATCGATGGCGGTTATGATATCGTTTAGGATCTTGAGCGTGGCTGAGCTGCACCCATGACCAGCTCGGAAAAAAGATTGCATTGCGGAGAAGGTACGGTGGGATTCGAAATGGTCAGTGATCTGTTTGTTAACTTGGCTTTCGAAGACCTTAGAAAGGCAGGGTAGGATAGATATAGGTCTGTAGCAGTTTGGGTCTAGAATGTATCCCCCTTGGAAGAGGGGGATGACTGCGGCAGCTTTACAATCTTGGAGGATCCCAGACAATACGAAAGAGAGGTTGAACAGGCTATTAATAGGTGTTGCAACAATTTTGGCGGATCATTTTAGAAAGATAGTGTCCATATTGTCTAGCCGATTTGTAGTGGTCCAGATTTTGCAGCTCTTTCAGAATATCAGCTATCTGGATTGGGTGAAGGAGAAATGGAGGAGGCTTGGGCAAGCTGCTGTGTGGGGTGCAGGGCTGTTGACCGGGGTAGGGGTAGCCAGGTGGAAAGCATGGCCAGCTGTAGAAAAATGCTTATTGAAATTCTCAATTATCACAGATTAACAGGTGGTGTCAGTGTTTCCTAGCCTCAGTGCAGTGGTCAGCGGGGAGGAGGTGCTCTTATTCTCCATGGACTTTACAGCGTGTCAGAACTTTTTGGAGTTTGTGCTACAGGATGCACATTTCTGTTTGAAAAAGCTAACCTTTGCTTTCCTAACTGCCTGTGCATGTTGGTTCCTAACTTCCCTGAAAAGTTGCGTATCGCAGGGGCTATTCGATGCTAATGCAGTACACCACAGGATGTTTTTGTGCTGGTCAAGGGCAGTCAGGTCTGAAGTGAACCTGGGGCTATATCTATTCCTGGTGCTACATTTTTTTGAATGGGGCATGCTTATTTAAGATGGCGAGGAAAGCACTTTTAAAGAATAACCAGGCGTCCTCTACTGACGGAATGAGGTCAATATCCTTCCAGGATACCCGGGCCAGGTCGATTAGAAAGGCCTTCTCACTGAAGTGTTTAAGGGAGCGTTTGACAGTGATGAGAGGTTGTCGTTTGACTGCAGACCCATTACAGACGTAGGCAATGAGGCACTGATCGCTGAGATCCTGGTTGAAGACAGCAGAAGTGTATTTGGAGGGCAGGTTGGTTAGCATGATATCTATGAAGGTGCCTGTGTTTACGGATTTGGGGTTGTACCTGGTAGGTTCATTGATAATTTGTGTGAGATTGAGGGCATCAAGCTTTGATTGTAGGATGGCCGGGGTGTTAAGCTTGTCCCAGTTTAAGGCCCCTAACAGCACGAGCTCTGAAGATAGATGGGGGGCAATCAATTCACATATGGTGTACAGGGCACAGCTGGGGGTAGAAGGTGGTCTATAGCAAGCGGCAACGGTGAGAAACTTGTTACTGGAATGGTGGATTTTTAAAAGTAGAAGCTCAAATTGTTTGGGCACATACCTGGATAGTAAGACAGAACTCTGCAGGCTATCTCTGCAGTAGATTGCAACTCTGCCCCCTTTGGCAGTTCTATCTTGTCGGAAAATGTTATAGTTAGGGATGGACATTTCTGGGTTTTTGGTGGTCTTCCTAAGCCAGGATTCAGACACGGCTAGGACATCCGGGTTGGCAGAGTGTGCTAAGGCAGTAAATAAAACAAACTTAGGGAGGAGGCTTCTAATGTTAACATGCATGAAACCAAGGCTTTTACGGTTACAGAAGTGAACAATTGAGAGTGCCTGGGGAATGGGAGGGGAGCTAGGCACTGCAGGGCCTGGATTAACCTCTACATCACCAGAGGAACAGAGGAGAAGTATGATAAGGGTACGGCTAAATGCTATAAGAACTAGTCGTCTAGTACGTTCGGAACAGAGTAAAAGGAGCAGGTTTATGGGCACGGTGGAATAGATTCAAGGCATAATGTACAGACAAAGGTATTGTAGGATGTGAATACAGTGGAGGTAAGCCTATGCACTGAGTGATGATGAGAGAGATATTGTCTCTAGAAACATAATTTAAACCAGGTGAGGTCACCGCATGTGTGGGAGGTGGAACTAAAGAGTTAACTAAGGCGTATTGAGCAGGGCTAGAGGCTCTACAGTGAAATAAGGCAATAATTATTAACCAAAACAGCAGTGGACAAGGCATATTGACATTAGGGAGAGGCATGCGTAGCTGAGTGATCATAGGGGTCCAGTGAGTGGCTCGGCGGGCCGGAGACACGGCGATTCAGGCAGCTAGCAGGCCGTGGCTAGCAAGCTAGAAGAATGTATACATGAACAATAGGGGAAGTGCTGTGCAAGTGCTGTATGCAGAGTCTTGAGATCCTATGCAGTAACAATTGAGGTGGTCTGATCTCTCAGAGGAAGTGACTAGGTCTGAGTGCCGTTACCTCACCCTGTCCTTTAATGTAATGCACCTTCAGCAAATAAATGATTCTACTTTTCTACTAATGGATTGGTGACCTGACCCCATGCAATTACCTCATGGTTATTCTACTCTCATTTAGTTGTAACTTATTGTTGGGAAAAAAGTTACCTTCCGTTACCTACAAGTTTGTACACTTGTTTCAGTTTTTCTGTAGTGTTGATTTACACCTCACTTCTTCATAGATCACAATATCTGGTCCATAGGGGTGTGTGTGTGTGTGTGTGTGTGTGTGTGTCTGTGTGTGACTGTGTGAGAATCATGCAGTGTGCGTAAGGATGGATATTTCTCAGCTCTCATATCCATGCCTCTCCTCCTTTGCTCTGTCTTTAACTGTTATCTTAGAGTGTGATGACAGGCTGAAGGGCTTCAGTGCCATGGCAACCAGACTGGTGAGTATTTCATGCCGTCTGTCATGTCAAATGCTGGTATGCCACCATCTATGCAGGGTTACATGGTTCAGTTGATGGCAGAAATGGGAAGTTATCTAGAAAATAATAAACACAAGCTGACAATAAAACAGGTTAGAAGAAAAGCCACTTATACCTGTGAGACCATGTTGCTTACAATTCAACTCCACCTTCTATTTCTTTTGAGCTATCTACAGTAGCGACAGTACAGTCCCCTGTGTGGGAACATATGCCCCTCAGTCGACCTCAAAAAATAATAATGATGAAGTGAACAAATCCATAATGCTAGGTAAATAAATCAATAGGCTTGCTGCTCACAGAATGCAGCGGTTCTTTCAAGCAGCAGTGGTCTGGTGGGTCCGAGTGAATCAGCAGCCTGGGTTGAGCCCACCCTTTGGAACAGTATTGACTGATTCAGCAGCTGAGGTAATCAGTGGAAGGAGATACAAATATGACCCCCCCTCAACACACACACACACACACACACACCAGAGGAAGCTGGTGGTAGGAGCTATAGGAGGACGGGCTCATTGTAATGGCTGGAATGGAATAATTGGAACGGAGTCAAACATGTGGTTTCCATATGTTTTGATACTGTTACATTTATTCCATTCCATACTTTATAATGGGCCTATAGCTCCTCCCACCAGCCTCCTCTGACACACACACATACAAACACACAAAACCAATCAACTCCCCAATTCTCTGCCAGCCCCATATGTTCTCCTCCATTGGCCTCTCCACCTCAGTTGTGAAAATCATAAGGATCTGATGAAAGGCCGTTTATGTACTGGTGTTTCTAGCTATGTGTCAATTTTCTAAAAACAGCACGTTTGCTATTGACAAATGGTCCGACAGTCTAGTTTCTTTGCGGCAATTACTTCTACTTTGGGAATGATGTCACATCTTCAGCGAGGCAGCCCCGCTATTTCCTTGGCCTTTGACCCCTGAGTAGAAAATGTGTTTGTCAATTTTGACTTGTTCAATAATTAGAGGACAGTCCAATACAGTGGCATCATATACAACCCCCACATTCAGGGGAGGATGCAGGAAAAGACTAGCCAGAGTCACTCAGAGAAATAGCATTGTTGGGAGAAGACGAAACAATACTCAAAATCAAACAACAATGACTCCAATGTCACGGGTCTCTCGAAACTTTGCCTGAGCAGAGTTTATACCATTTCAAACCCAAACGGTACCTTTTCTTACCTGATCAAGGAACCTCATCAATGTACTGTAATCCTACTAAGTAGTCTGTGTGCTCCCTCTCATGCTGTGATGATGTTGTTCACAATTTAGCATGGTGAAATGCAGGTGGAATTAGTATTCACCTTGTGGTACACTCCCTGTGTCGTTTTATGTGTGTTCAAAGCCATAGCCTTTCTAAACGGATGCCACTTTAGATGTATTGATGAGAGCCAGGTTTCCCATATCGGCTTTGTTTCCATCCAGTAAAATAAAGCCTCAGCGAATAGGCTTCTGATTCCAAATAGACATGAAGGGATGCTGACACTTTTTTTCCCCCCCATCCACCAAATCAGTGTCCATAAAACAGTATTCATTGTGTCTCATGACCTTTTTCTCTTCCTTGTAACTGTTACGAACGACCTTTGTTCTGACCACCGCTGCAGTGTTGTCGTGTGAGTTTGCACGGGCACCTTGGGTATCTTTAATCCCCCCAGTGTGTCCTCCTGGGGAAATAACGGCAGCCATCGTTTTGGTAGGTGTTTCCAGAAAGCTGTTTATTTTGTTTGATACAGCTGATGTTGAGTGTGATACAGGAAGCTGATGTTGAGTGTGATACAGGAAGCTGATGTTGAGTGTGATACAGGAAGCTGATGTTGAGTGTGATACAGGAAGCTGATGTTGAGTGTGATACAGGAAGCTGATGTTGAGTGTGATACAGGAAGCTGATGTTGAGTGTGATACAGGAAGCTGATGTTGAGTGTGATACAGGAAGCTGATGTTGAGTGTGATACAGGAAGCTGATGTTGAGTGTGATACAGGAAGCTGATGTTGAGTGTGATACAGGAACGAGAGACTAAACCTGGGTGGCTAAATGAAGTATCGATCCAACCACAGTGGCTGCCTGGCCTTGCCATCACCTTGTCACCATGTTGTGCATTACACACCTGTATGCTCTCCCTTTCTGATTGTAAGGGGATTTAGTGTGTGTGTGTGTGGGGGGGGGGGACTTGAATAAACGATTACTCGGTGGTGTTGATAAGGAGGCCGGGTAATATCGTTTTGAGGAGAAGTCATTTAGAACACAACCTAATTTGGTCGCCTGTCATTCATTTGCCCCGTGTCTCTCTCAATCCCGATTCAATGCTTTTCCCCTTCCATTAATCATCAGCGTTGTCAGGGCAGGTTTATCAAAGGTATGAGGTTAGAAATGCGACACATGGCCTCAATTTACCCATAGAAGGAAAGGAGAAACAGGTCTGCCGGGAGAGATTTGATAATGACTTGTCTTTGTGATGTATATGGCTGTCAGTCTAAGTGGAAGTGCAAGGTTCTGTCGTACACAGTGGAGTTGGCAGTTTGCTGTACAGCGTGAGCCTCCATGTACCGTTTGCGGTGAAGGTCACAGAGGATGGTCGATGGTTGAACAAAGGTGTGTGGATGCTGCATGCGTCATTGTGAGTGAATGCTTAGTATTTCCAGATAGCCCACTCACTGGCATACTGTAAATGCACATGCTCCTTTCTGGAGAAATCATTAATACAATAGTTACTTAGGAAATAATAAACCTTTTCTTTGGTCCCAGCATGATTAGCTCAAATTAAAACATACCAAAGCATACCAGTATCAAAGGACTGAAGCTGCCTAGACATGAGTCATATTGCTGATTTAATTATACTCCCGTGATAAATCCAAAGCAAGCTAAAGTTGAATGCATTTGTTGGAGGAAATTGTTAAACCCATATGGAATATGTAGCCTATACAATGAAATGGTTAGAAAATGGGAACAGAGAACTGAGAAAGCGATTTTCCTAAAAGATGGATGAAGCTGAAAAGTAGTTACACATTTACAAAAGCGCTCTGGGGAGCAAACAGTGTAGCTCGTATTGGAAATGGACTGCTTCTGAGGCTATAGTCTGGCGGATCCAGTGCAAGGAGCACAGCGGGTACATCCATTGTAGAAGACATCCAATCAAATATCCCCTGCACTTTATGAAATCATTTTCTCTGCGCCTCCTAGTTAAATCCTCATTATATGTCATCTCGCTCTGTCCCAACTCACACTCAGACCTTTATAAACACTGAAGCATGTAAAGATACAGCTCCGGGCGCACACTGCATGAATTAAACCCAAATCTCACTCGTGAATTTTAATGCCACGTTTTCTAATGTATATTTCCCGAGATGCATCTCGTATAGGTGCGGTGCTTTACCAAAGCGATGTGCATCTTCTGTATCACAGATGGAGGCGTGACACTGTAAATTATCACTCGGGGCTGACAACTGTTAAAGCTATTACAATACTGCATTGGTAGAGCGTAGAATGAGCCCTGGCCTCTCCTGTGCTCTGTGACGGCTGAACCAGGGCCTTGTTGGAGGAATTATGATATTCAATTTTAGATCAGTAACACACGCTCCTCTCAGGCATCGTAAAAACTAGGATAACAGGATGAGTTTCACGGTCCTTTCCCTTCAATTGCTGTCATTCAAAGTGGGCCTCTGAATATGGATGGGGATGCAGTAACGTGCTGAGAGATCCAAACGGACTCCAAATGCTCAGGAGTGAAGTAGGAAGTGCTGTTTGTTGTACAGGAATACTGGTGGGCCCAAAATAAATAGAGGAATTACTGTAACTAGTAATGAATGATGATTGACACACAACTCCAAAAAAGGTGAAACAATACTTCTTAATTGAGATCATATCTATTTTTTTTTACCCACAAGGCTATTGTAAGAAAGTACAGAGTGCAGGTGCAGACACGCCTTTTGCTATTTGGAAACAACATCATGGTCATTTCTCCCTAACTAAGCAATTCAGACGAGAGAAGCTACATTCTAGAGACATCCTACATTTGATTGATCTCCAAACAACCAACATTTCTATTGCTCGTGCAATTTCTGTCCCAACAATGTGATACATTGTCACACGGACAGGTGGAAATCCAGCTGATTTCCATGGCCAGGACCTCAAAGCCAATAGCCCACAACAGAGGACCCAGAGGCAATAGAAAGAAAAGTTTAAATAAAAATAAAAAAAAGTCGAAACAAGCCAATGGGTTCAGCTCATTTAAAATCATTAAAAGTAATGGGAGTCAAGCCGCCAGAGTGGTAACGTTTTAAAGTCCTACCAACATGAAAAAATACTATAGTATACTATGATATAAACACTATAGTATTCACTGTAGTGTTTTTGCAGACCTTACTGTAGGTAACTGTAGTATACTGTAGCATTTACATTTCACTATAGTATGTGCTATAGTAATTACTGTAGTGTTTTGAAGACTGTAGTATACTACAGTATTATTCACATTTAAAAAAAATATTCTACAGTATTATTCACATGTAAAAATAATAATAATACTACAGTTTCTGCAAAAACACTACAGTATTTAATTAGCATATACTCTACCAATGCCCCTCCCCATATACCAATTTGTGCCACTCATAAGTGAGACACCTACTGTATATGCCAAGTAAAGACCATATATTGTGTTCCCTACAGGTTATAGACTGTAGTATTTACTGTAGTGTTTTTATTTACATTACTGTAGTATTTACTATGGCGTTTCTGTTGAATTATTTTAGACATAGAAGTGGAGGCTTTCTCCTTGAGGAAACCTACTGGACAAATACTAAAAGAGCAAATTGTTCATAAGCTGTAACAGTGGAGGCTGCTGAGGGGAGAATGGCTCAGAATAATGGCCGGGAACAGAGGGATGTTATCAAACACATGGAAACCATTTGATCCCATTCCACTTATTCCGCTCCAGCCACTGCCATGAGCCCATCCCCTGCCACCAACATTCCGTGACCTGTAGGTAGGTAGGACTGGAGTCTGAATGGATATTTTCTATAACCTGTAAGGAACACAATATATGGTCTATACTTGGCATATAGGTTTCTCACTTACGGGTGGCACAAATTGGTACATGGGGGAGGGGAATTGGCAGAGTATAGGCCAATTAAATACTGTAATGCTTTCACATTACAGTATTTAATTTAATAATAAAAAAAATAAAAAGAATAATACTGTAGTATTTACAACCATTTTGTGTGTAAATAATACTGTAGTATTTGCTGTAGTATTCTACAGTATACAACACAATTCTATAGTAAGTACTACACATGATCAAGGGATACTACAGTGTGTAGTATAGTATTCTACAGTATTTTGCATCATTTGTTAGTTTACTATAACTACCGTACTTACTAAGGTGCAAGGCAGACAGTCGTGCAGCAGGGCCTGTCTGTCTCACTTTGGAGCAGCCAGCTGCTCTCCTCAGGCCTCTCCTGGTTGGACCTATCCATTAACATTCAGCTTCGTTAGAATGGGTCTCATTAAGAGTGGGGCTATGTAGGTGTAGTCCAGCGGTTCCCTTCCTTGACATCACACAGGTGTATTTTAGAAGTAGAGCATTTCCCCAGGGCAGAATCCAGGACATGGATGAAAGTCATCTCCGTGTTGTCACCGAGCCTGGTCCCAGATCTGCTTGTGGTGTCTTGGTAAATCCTATGGCCATTGTCAAGAACCCTTTTAGGCTCTAGATAGCACCTTATTTTTTCTAAGAGTGTAGCTTGTCTTATTTCAGTGGTCTGTTGGGATTAGAGGTTCTTCCAGGGTATGCAACTGTTATCCGGAATATCACTAGCAGAGCTGACATTGATCTAAACCAAGGTCACCGTGCCTATTTTTTTTTTACCTGGGTGCTCTGACTAAACCTGCTTTAACCGACTGTCTCCAAGCGATTACAGCACAAACCCCACTGGGCACAGACGGCAATTCAACGTCTATTCCACGCTGGGTCAACATCATTTCATTGAAATGACGTGGAAACAACGTTGATTCGACCGTTGTGTGCCCAATGGGAATGCAGTTGAGGTGCTCAGATCAGGAAGTCAGGAGTGACGATATCAACTGTGGGGTCAAGACCGTGCTAGTGGTAGGTGAGCTAGAGACGGATAGGGTACACAACTGGACTGAATGGTCATCATAACGTCCAACTGAAACGCCTTCTATTACATCATACTGTACCAAGAGCTGAAAATAAAAGGCCATGTGTCTGCAATATCATCAGATTAAGATCTCAAACGTAACTCTCATTGAACCACTTTCTAATAAATGCAAGCCATGAAAAGAACATTTAATCTTTGAGATTTAGAAGGAATTATATATAGAGAGAATCATAAAATCAGGAATTACAGGAATTAATTATCTGGGAGACTGTATGTTAAATAATAGTCACAGCAGACGATTCATATAAGCCCAGAGTAAAGCTGGGGTAAACAGTCCACTTCTGTTCTCGCTCAACACTGTAATCCTCCAATTACCAGCCCTAAATCTCCACACCATTACCCACAACGCTGCCTGCAGCAGTTACAGCTCAGCTGTTGTTCTGCGTGAAATAAGAAGTTTACAGAGATGGACAGCAATAAAGAGTACTGGGGTAGTAAGGTAGCCAGCCTATTGTGTGCTTTGCTTTGGTTGGTACACTAATGGAAATCTGGTGCATTAGTGCCATCTGCTGTTCATTTTAAGCATTGGCTGACAAACGTTTTGGAACATACTTCAGGACAGGGATACTTTACAATCAAAAGCCACACCCATTTTTTTGCATAGTATGGAGGTGTATCAAATTGCCTTCATTAGATTACTTGGCTCTAGGGGGCGCTGTTGAGACACTAGTATCCAATTATACAGCAATCAACAGTCACGTCACCCGGTATTCTCTCGTATTTCTTGTGTTTTTCATATCTATGTTATTACTTTAATTACTGCACCGTTGGGAAAGCGCTTGCAAGAAAGCATTTCACGGTGTTGTTTTACAACTGCTGTACCCTGTGCATGTGACAAATCAACTTTGAAACTTGAAAGCAACTTGAGCTTACAGAAGGGCATGGAGCATTTTCAGTAAACTCCTTCAGACAAATCTGAAGAGAAGACAAAGCATACATTATTCCTCTTTGGTTCTGAATAGTGTTTATTATGGTTCGAATTCAATAGTATCATCATCCTCATCATACATATATATCATAACAAACCAAGGTCAATGATTCACACCCTATCCTCGACTTCGAGGATCATACCGATCCTCGACTTCGGCGATGTCTTCTTCAAAATAGCTTCTAATACTCTACTGAGCAAACTAGATGCAGTTTATCACATTCCCTTCTGTTTTGTTACTAAAGCACCTTATACCACCCACCACTGCGACCTGTATGCTCTAGTCAGCTGGCCCTCGCTAAATATTCGTCGCCAGACCCACTGGCTACAGGTCATCTACAAGTCCATGCTAGGTAAAGCTCTGCCTTATCTCAGTTCACTGGTCACGATGGCAACACTGACCCGTAGCACGCGCTCCAGCAGGTTTATCTCACCGATCATCCCTAAAGCCAACACCTCATTTGGCCACCTTTCCTTCCAGTTCTCTGCTGCCTGTGACTGGAACAAATTGCAAACATCGCTGAAGTTGGAGACTTTTATCTCCCTCACCAACTTTAAACATCTGCTATCTGAGCAGCTAACCGATCGATGCAGCTGTACATAGTCCATCGGTAAATAGCCCACCCAATTTACCTACCTCATCCCCATACTGTTTTTATTTATTTACTTTTCTGCTCTTTTGCACACCATTTTTCTACCTGCACATGACCATCTGAGCATTTATCACTCCAGTGTTAATCTGCAAAATTGTAATTATTCGCCTACCTCCTCATGTCTTTTGCACACAATGTATATAGACTCTTTCTTTTTTTTCTACTGTGTTATTGACTTGTTCATTGTTTACTCCATGTGTAACTGTGTTGTTGTCTGTTCACACTGCTATGCTTTATCTTTGCCAGGTCACAGTTGTAAATGAGAACTTGTTCTCAACTAGCCCACCTGGTTAAATAAAGGTGAAATAAAATAAAATAAATAAAAACACACTCAGCACAGACTTTGCACACATCATATCAACTCAGCAAAAAAAAGAAACGTCTCACTGTCAACTGCGTTTATTTTCAGCAAACTGAACATGTGTAAATATTTGTATGAACATAACAAGATTCAACAACTGTGACATAAAGGAACAAGTTCCAAGACGTGACTCCCTGATCAAAGGGGGGTCAAAATCAAAAGTAACAGTCAGTATCTGGTGTGGCCACCAGCTGCCTTAAGTACTGCAGTGCATCTCCTCCTCGTGGACTGCACCATATATGCCACTTCTTGCTGTGAGATGTTACCCCACTCTTCCACCAAGGCACCTGCAAGTTCCCGGGCATTTCTGGGGAAGGATAGCCCTAGCCCTCACCCTCCGATCCAACGAGACGTGCTCAAAGGGATTGAGATCCGGGCTCTTCGCTGGCCATGGCAGAACAATGACATAGCTGTATTGCAGGAAATCACGCACAGAACGAGCAGTATGGCTGGTGGCATTGTCATGCTCGAGGGTCATGTCAGGATGAGCCTGCAGGAAGGGTACCACATGAGGGAGGAGGATGTCTTCCCTGTAATGCACAGTGTTGAGATTTCCTGCAACGTTAACAAGCTCAGTCCGATGATGCTGTGACACGCCGCCCCAGACCATGACGGACCCTCCACCTCCAAATCAATCCCGAGTACAGGCCTCGGTGTAACGCTCATTCCTTCAACGATAAACGAGAATCCGACCATCACCTTTGGTGAGACAAAACCGCGACTCGTCAGTGAAGAGCACTTTTTGCCAGTCCTGTCTGGGTGAGCGACGGTGGGTTTGTGCCCATAGGCGACGTTGTTGCCGGTGATGTCTGGTGAGGACCTGCCTTACAACAGGCCTACAAGCCCTCAGACCAGCCTCTCTCAGCCTATTGCGGACAGTCGGAGCACTGATGGAGGGATTGTGAGTTCTTCGTGTAACTCGGGCAGTTGTTGTTGCCATCCTGTACCTGTCTCGCTGTTGTGATGTTCGGATGTACCGATCCTGTGCAGGTGTTGTTACACGTGGTCTGCCACTACGAGGAGGATCAGCTGTCCGTCCTGTCTCCCTGTAGCGCTGTCTTAGGTGTCTCACAGTACAGACATGGCAATTTATTGCCCTGTCCACATCTGCAGTCCTCATACCTCTTTGCAGCATGCCTAAGGCATGTTCACCCTGGTCATCTTTCCTTTGGTGTTTTTCAGAGTCAGTAGAAAGGCCTCTTTAGTGTCCTAAGTTTTCATAACTGTGACCTTAATTGCCTACCGTCTGTAAAACGACGGGTTCCACAGGTGCATGTTCATGAATTGTTTATGGTTCAATGAACAAGCATGGTAAACAGTGTTTAACGAATTTACGAATTTATCTTTGAAAGACAGGGTCCTGACAAAGGGACGTTTCTTTTTTTTGCTGAGTTTCTGACTCGCTTATACCACTGCTTCCCACTCGTGGTGAATATATAACATCACACGGTTCCTGGTAGTTACTGTCCCATTGGGAATTGCTTGAACATAGCGACAGTCCAACAACAGTGGATAACACCAATCTTGATCAGGCATGGTACAGTTGTTTCGTAGCAGTTCTATGCTTCTGCAGCCCAATGGAGAGAATGGCAGCCACATGGAATCTAAAAAAGACAGCACACAAATATGAATCATCTTTATAACCATTAGTAGCATAATGCCCTGGTACAGTTATCCCCTCTCCTCTTACTGTGGTAGTCAGGTGCTCCTTTGGTCCCCTGTCTGTTGTGGTATTACCAGAGTCTAGAGATCTCATCATTCGAGCGAAGGTAGCTCTCATCTCAATCTTGTCCCCACAATCTGGACAGAGAGAAAAGACAGCCCAAATGCTCATGTAAATAGATCTGTATAAATTAGCAATTTACAGACATGTATTTCACTCTCTTTCTATTAACTGAAACATCAGAATAACCCCTACTCTCTGTGTGACAGTCAGTAGGAGGGGTCAGAGTTTAGAGGTGAACCAGGGCCTGCTGAACTTCAGGGCTGATGAAGGGCTGTCCTGTTGACACACACAGCAGCATGTCCCTGTGGATGTCCACCCAGGAGCTCAGAAGCCTGCCGTCTGCAGCGTATAGCCTGGGGGCGGACCTGGACAGGGCCAGCCTCACAGTACTGCAGCTCAGCAGCTGCAACATATGGCAACACAGTCACCGAGGAGATATAGGGGGGCGCTGTTTGTCACGTGCTAGCTATGTTTTGTGAAAAATATTAATTCTGCGGCATGAAATTCACACGAGTCATTTAAGCAGACGCTCTTATCCAGAGAGACTTACAGGAGCAATCAGGGTTAAGTGCTTTTGCTCAAGGGCACATTGACAGGTTTTTCCCATAGTCAGCCCAGGGATTCAAACCAGTTATTGGCCCAACGTTCTTAACTGCTAGGTTACCTGGCGCCTCCGCTCTCTTTGTCACAAAATATAGCATGCTACAAACGGCGCCCCATAGACAATCTAGACTGGAGTATGATATATCCGACTCTCTATTTGGAGGAAGTACCTCTTCGATGCTTTGCCCCTAGACGTGGACAGATACATGCCTGTCTCCACTGTGGTACACCTGAACTCTTTTGACATCAGGCTGATGGTACAGTTCCTGGGAGGTCTTCTGTGGAAGAGGCCTGTGGCCTTTCTCTGGGAGGGCCTCCATCTCAGCAAGTCGAGTCTGTAAAGAGAAAAAGGATTATCAACGCCACATGATGATAAGGTATCAAAACCATCTAACCTCGGAAGGATCGAAACCCTTATAAGGTCACTATCTAACCTCGGAAGGATCAAATCCCTTATAAGGTCACTATCTAACCTCGGAAGGATCAAATCCCTTATAAGGTCACTATCTAACCTCGGAAGGATCAAAACCCATATAAGGTCACTATCTAACCTCGGAAGAATCAAAACCCTTATAAGGTCACTATCTAACCTCGGAAGGATCAAATCCCTGCTACTACCATGCTCCTTAGTACCGTGCTTATATCAGAAGAGTGCTCTCAGAGTCTCTACCAGTGATACAGTTTCACATTGGACATGTTAGTCATTTAGCAGATGCTCTTATCCAGAGCGACTTATAGTGAAGCGCATTCATTTTAAGGTAGCTGGGTGAGACAACCACATATCCCAGTCGCTGTAAGTACATTTTTCCTCAGTAAAGTCGTTATCAGCAAAGTCAGAACTAGTAGGAAAAGACAAGTGCAAGTATTATTATTTTGTTGTGCAACAAGTACATCCATACCTCAGTGTTGTGCAGCTCCTGGTCCAGAGTCAGTTCCTCATGGCTGGGCTGTAGCCAGCTTTGCTCATCCACTACAGGCCTGGCAGGACTCTGGGTGGGTACCAGGGAGGCTTGGCCCGGTCTGGAGAACCGGCGGGCTGGGTGAACGCAGGGGTAGAGAGAGAACACTGTTAGGGGCCATTCTACACCCAAGATTGTACCCGTGCGTACAAGGAGGAACACTGCCTATACTAACGGAGCTGCAATGTCATTGAATCAGCAAATCTAGTTTATTCCCCCATAGTACATGATGAGGACACGGGATGGCCGGGTTCCACCATCCTCCTCTCGCCAGTTTACCTTCGGTTTCGCCACATGGATTCGCAACGGTTAGGTCAGGGATGGTAGATCAGGCTAGCCACACAACACTAGGTTTTCAAATGTCACAGAATTGAAATACGTTCACTGGGATGCATTACCGCCCCGTATTTCATGAAGCCACAGCAGCCATGACGGATGTAAAGCAGAGCAAAGCTTTCAGATGCCTCATCTTGTGTCTCTTGATCCCCAGGTCAGTCAGTACTCTCTCTCCTTCCGGAGCCACAGAGCCCTCTGCAGCTTCTCTCTTCTCCTGACAACTGAGGCAACATAACGCACACGCCGGGATTATGTGTATAGAAATGTGCAGTGCTTTACGAACCCCCTAATTGTTGCCCAGAGTTCGTACAAGGCTTAAGCAAAGAGAACATTATCTGCAAAATCATCATCCAGGCAGCAAAACACACGTCTCATTAGCATCTCGCCATTACAGGCCATGCGTGAAATGTGTTATTAAATGAAGAAGCGTCTCGTCTGGGTTGCCCCCCCCCCCAGGGCAATGCTGCCAAGATTCACCCACAGGCAAGAAAATAACTGAACAAGAATAAACAGGATGGACTAATGTGCTGTAGTAGTAAGAGAAAGGAGCAAGGAAATTACTCTACATTTATTTACATCCAATTTCATAATATCAAAATTCCCTGAGCAAATGCAAGCACCATTGTGTGTGTGTGTGTGTGTGTGTGCGTGCATCTCACCATCTGAAGGGAGGTAGGGCTCTCTACAGGACACCCAGACATGGATGGGGGACCTCAGTATTAGCGCCAGAAGACCCTCATCTACAGAGCTCATGTCCTCAGCACTCACCTGGAACACTGTCTCTGAACCTGAGGTTAGAGGGGAGGTCAGTGTCAAAAGTCAACAGACTGGTTATCAGAAAGGCTATCTAACCTCTGTGTGTCTGTGTCATCCTGCATACAGTCATTGAGGGCCCAGGCTTTGAGCTGATGCAGGGTGAGTACCTAAGCTCTGGTTAGCTGGAGCAGGCGGGTGCACTCTGACAACAACTACAGATACACAGAAACTCATACATTCAATTCATACCGTCCACCTAGAAAACAACAAAGTCATACACTGTCTATTTGCCTGTTTCAGTGGCCCCTGTGGAGCCTCACCAGAGGCATTGTTGCCACCGTGATCAGCTGGCCCTCCTCTAGGCCCCCCTGCCCATTCCTGTGGGCCAGGAGCTTCACGCTCGGCTTGGTCTGGGCTGCGCTGCACACCTCTGGGGACGGCGTCTGCTTCTGCAGCACAGCAGCCTCCGTCCTCAGCAACTCCCAGACACTCGTCTAGACGCTGCAGAGTGACGTCTGCCGCAGACTCACTGAGCTCCGTCTACAGGAGGACACAGCTGGAGTCTTAGTCCCTCACAGACAGATATGCAGACATACAGACACAGACAGACACCCATACACATACACACAATCTCCTGGGGGTTCATAAGGAGAACATGTTTACTTCAGTGCAGCCATCTGCACCGCCTTGGATAATGAACTTCACACCCACTTGATTTCAGGGAATGCTGTAGGGGGATATTGGATGTTCCACTAGCCAGCCTGGCCTCAAAGACTAGATGTAACACAGTAAATGTGTGATAATAAAATGAGTATGATATGTTACGTTGGGTATGGTTACATAAGAGAGAAGGTTACATAAGCCAAACACTTGGTTGGGGAGGATGGGTGAGTATGTAACGCGAACGTCTAGCAACCCATTTGAGGTAACTATCAACTTTGCAACTACTTAGCATGTTAGACAACCCTTCCCCTAACCCTGGCTAAAGTTAGCCACCGCTAATTGAAATCCGTAACATATCATGTGAATTGTAATTCGTAACATATCATACGAAACGGATGATGGACGTCCACAAGGGAACACATACCATACGAAACGTACCATAATCATACTAAATGGAGGGAGATTTTACGTTGACTATGTTACGTCTTCCCCCAAGTCCAGGTTGCACTACCTGGTGGACCTTCAGGATCCTGAAGTGTCCAGTCGGGCTGAGCTGGTGGTTGTGACTGGCCATGCAGCAGAGGGAGGAGGATCCTGGAGGAGGCTTCTGGAGGAGAACTCCTCTCCCTCTCAGCCCAGTGGAACAGCTAGGACACACCTTCACTCTGCCTCCCACTCACACCTGACCTGGCGAAGGAGAAACCCTGCCCCCCACATAGCACAGTAGGAGATACTGTGGAGTACAGAGGAGGCTGGTGGTAGGAGATATACAGTGGGGCGAAAAAGTATTTAGTCAGCCACCAATTGTGCAAGTTCTCCCACTTAAAAAGATGAGAGAGGCCTGTAATTTTCATCATAGGTACACTTCAACTATAACAGACAAAATGAGAAAAATAATCCAGAAAATCACATTGTAGGATTTTTAATGAATTTATTAGCAAATTATGGTGGAAAATAAGTATTTGGTCACCTACAAACAAGCAAGATTTCTGGCTCTCACAGACCTGTATCTTCTCCTTTAAGAGGCTCCTCTGTCCTCCACTCATTACCTGTATTAATGGCACCTGTTTGAACTTGTTGTCAATATAAAAGACATCTGTCCACAACCTGATGAAAATTACAGGCCTCTCATTTTTTAAGTGGGAGAACTTGCACAATTGGTGGCTGACTAAATCCTTTTTTGCCACACTGTAGGAGGACAGGCTCATTCTGTCTGGAATGGAATAAATGGAATGGTACCAAACACATGGAAACAACGTATCTGACTCCGTTCCATAATTATATTCCAGCCATTACACTGAGCCCCTCCTATAACTAGCCTCCTCTGGTATAGTGCATACAGAATTATTCCGAGAGTATGCAATACTCTACAGACACAACATTATTCCCAAATAACCATCTGAGCAAAGAAGAATGTACAGTTGGTATGCAAAATGTACCACTCCTTTCTAATCTTCCTATAATCCTCACAACCAGCGCATAGAACCACAGAATACACTAAGAATGTACAGCAGAACAGAATGGGTATGGATACCTAACACTGTGTCAAGTACAGTGTGCTACAGTAGTTGTTCTGGACTGGTTCTGGTATACCTGCTAGTGCAGTGGTTCTGGGGACACACAGGCGGTACACACACGGAGGCCTGATTGGCTGCAGTCACTTCCTGGTCCAGAGATGAGGTGTAGAATGCACTCAGAACCGTACGATCTGGAAACCAGACCCACTTCTGGTTGGCTACTCCGCAACTATAGGACTTATATTTCTGAACAGGCAGTATATGAAAGAGATCAAACCATGATACTTTCAGTATGTACTTGTTGTTGTACTTGTTCGTTGTTGTTGTTTGCTTGTCAGTGAGTCTTACCTGTAGGACTACAGAGCAGCCTGTGAGGAGACGGGGTTCAGAGCAGGAGTCTCCTGGGGGGGATTGTAGTCATGGAAACAGACAATACCAGCTCAGGGTTGGCCAACAGATGATGAGTCCTGTGTGAAGAGACAAACAATAATCAAAACAGAGTCTCTTTATAACAACTACTTTCATAAACGTTTCCCTATGGCTTCCGAGGACACGAAAAGACCTTTGACCCTGTCATTTTGTCCGTGCCTGGATCTCATAGGCACAGTACAGTGCCCTAGACAGGGCCAAAGGGGGCCAACTAATATATCAGTGTGACGTGGGAGGACAGACAGACAGGGTCACGCTCTGACATTAGTATCAATTCACGTGGGGCCCATTCTCCTACCTCTCTCCCTCATTCAGTGTCCAACGTTGGTTTGAGTAAGAGGGGTTACTGCGCACCAACTGACCCTGCTTTTACCCCACCTCCCCCCACTGCCCCATGGCCAGCGACCCAAACAGCCAGACAGGGGTTTCTGCAGCTTACTATCTGGCCCTTACTGAACTCGAACTGCTGTCTGTGGGCCTGTGTGATGCTCCTACCGCGCTGCTGCAACCTATAGAGAGAAAAAACAGAGAGAGAGAGAGAGAAAGCAGAAAGAATTGACGCCAATGAAAATCCAGAACAATGGAGCACTGGTGCTAGTGAAACAGAGTACCCTGTGCAACCCCACGGAAACGATGGCTGTATGTTTGTTTTAAAGCAGCTTAGCCTTGTTCTTAGCAGGTTGGTCAGCATTACTGCAGCCATTTTCCACAACATTTGGTGTGACATCTCCCTCGTGATTCCCTTGCCACGGGTATTTGAAAGTAGGGTACGTCTCTATTTTCTGGTGAGCTCTTGAGTGCGAGTCCCTTCCGAAACAGGAAAGCACACACAATGTCAAGACGCAAATAACATTGAAAGAGGGACTTCTTTTCATGAAGCTGAACAGATGTACAAGACAATAACGGAAGGACATAATGACACAATGACATATTATGCAGTTTTAGTATGCAGGATCAGAGAGTGGACCTGATTGGCCTTGTTAGTTTGTTACTGACAGACTCACATGAGACTGTTTTGGTGATCATGTTCAGCACTCTCCTCCTGGGGCGTGGACTCTTTGGCTCTGCTCTTCATAGAAAACACCACAGGGGGCCACAGTGAGCAGAGAGCCCTCCTGTATCTCACCTCCTACCTCCAGTACCATATCTGGGGAGACAGCAAGGCAACACAAGACTCTACTGCACACATCACACAAACGCAGAGAAAGAGGGTAGAATTGTTTTCATACCATTTCTTCAATATGTAGTCCTAATGACATGGCACAGTTCAGAATGCATTGTCATTGATGGACCTATGCACGTTTTACGAGTGCTGATTGGTCTTCTGGGATGTACCAACCATGCTGGTGGCAGAGGGTGCAGTAGTGGCGGATCTGGGACAGGTGGAGAAGGCGGCGCCGTTTGGACATTCTACCACGGCTGAGATGAGGGTTAACCCACGGCTGAGATGAGGGTTAACCCACGGCTGAGATGAGGGTTAACCCACGGCTGAGATGAGGGTTAACCCACGGCTGAGATGAGGGTTAACCCACGGCTGAGATGAGGGTTAACCCACGGCTGAGATGAGGGTTAACCCACGGCTGAGATGAGGTTACCCCACGGCTGAGATGAGGTTACCCCACGGCTGAGATGAGGGTTACCCCACGGCTGAGATGAGGGTTAACCCACGGCTGAGATGAGGGTTAACCCACGGCTGAGATGAGGGTTAACCCACGGCTGAGATGAGGGTTAACCCACGGCTGAGATGAGGGTTAACCCACGGCTGAGATGAGGGTTAACCCAGGGCTGAGATGAGGGTTAACCCACGGCTGAGATGAGGGTTAACCCACGGCTGAGATGAGGGTTAACCCACGGCTGAGATGAGGGTTAACCCACGGCTGAGATGAGGGTTAACCCACGGCTGAGATGAGGGTTAACCCACGGCTGAGATGAGGGTTAACCCACGGCTGCACACAGGACACATACACCTCAATGACACAGAGAGGAAAGACTTGAGTGAATTTTTAATTCATAAGATAAACGTTTTAAAAAAGTCGATTCAAAAGTATGACTTCAATACCAGCTGGTCTAGAATCAGATCTAGGAGTAGTGTTCTCTCCCTGCCGTCTGTGAGGAAGAGCCTGAGAGCAGCGTGGGGCAGATGAAGAGACTCTGTGCACCTGAGAAGAAAGCATTACAGTCTAGACTGGCTGTACTGTTCTTCCCTTCCCAACCACGAGGGGAAATGAAAATACATATATTTCTTCGTCATGAATATATTTCAATTCAACTTGAGGTTTTACCTCTCAAGGAACTGCTGAAACCCAAGGCTGTGGATTTCTGCCGTGTTACTGTTTTCCCTCTCCCTGCTGGTGCCTCTTTCTGCTTTGAGTCTCTGTGCTGTGCGGGCGAGAGGCTTCCCACTGCACAGATGAATGGAGGGAAGCAGAATCATAATCAGTTCTATTCCCTGGCCTCGCACGGCTGCGAGGGGGATCGTAACGAGGAATTAACTTATGCAAATGATGCCCCAGATTCCAGGCCTGAGCCCGTAATGAAGGAGAGGCTGACACAGACTGAAAGGTCAAAGGTCAGGCAGGCTGCATGTGCTCATCTGTAAACGGGAACCCGGGGCAGCTTTATTTACTTTTCTCCAAAGACGGAGAACTGATTGAGTTAATTAGGAGATACAAATTATATTCCTGGATCAGAAACTCCAATTTCAGGCTTGACTTTACCTTGAGTGAATGAACATTCATTGGTGGGTTGTGTGGGGGGTTGAAGGCTATGCATTCTTTTCCAAATGATTGGTGAACAGTAGAGAGTCCTCTTACTTCTGAATCAGGCCTAATGTGCTAATACATATATGATCTGAAGCTAAATGAATACATCTACATAAATCATCTAATTTGAGACTAAGGGATCTTTTTCAGGATGTGTAAAATCCTGCAGTGAGAACATCAGGCTTAAACCAGAACCACTACCCCTACTAAATGTGCAGCTATCGCTATCATTTACATGTACATTTTAGTAATTTATCAGATGCTCTTATCCAGAGTGACTTACTTTACAGATGCTACAGGCTTTTGACTGATGCTACTATACCACTGGTATACTACACAATATTTAAAACGGAACTGTAATTGACAATATTGTGTTGCCTATAGTGGATGTGGAATGAGATGTACCCACATTCTTCAGATGTAGTCGTCAGTGTCAGAGAGGAGGGATGTAGAAGATCTGAGAGAATATTGTCCTCACCAAGTGTTCAGTGTGAGGTTGGGTACTGTAACAGTTATGGCCTTGGCCTTTTCTACCCCCTGTCTGTTTCTCAGTACCCTCAATCTCAGTGGTGCAGGTCTGAAACAGTGTCATTTCCTGTTGGAGTCAGTCAGTGGTGGCGCACAGGGGACTAGGGCACCCTCCAGTGGCCAGTTTAGGTCCTGCAGGGGCATTCAAAAGTGTAAAGTAGCCTGGTAATTTCTCCCTCTAGTGTGTGTCTCAACACTGTCCGTACAAATGAATGAGCAAACTACACTTCCAAGGCAAGTTAAGGTTGCACAAAAGCTGAAAAGCACAGGATATCTTTAATATCTTGCACACGCACACACGCACACACACCTTATGATTATTCCATTATACGATTTCATGATAAAACAACCAGCTAAACATTTGTTAGTCTCTATTCATTGAGTGTAAAATGTGAACCTGTCAGTCAGTGGTTGTGCCCAGTGGACCGATTCGTTCCTAACAAGCCTGTCATGCTCCTGTCCGACTTGCCTCATCTGATCCTTCAGACAGACAGACAGAGGAGATATGCCATGGCATAACAACAACACAGATCCACTCTGACAGTCAGTCAGCATGTTGCTCCTCGCTCTAACAGACCCAGGGTTCTCTGAGAGAGATTTCTCAGCCAATACACACACATATTATCTAGCGTGCGCTGTGTGTGTTGTGGACCATTGACAACGGCTGTCTGGGTTGCTTTGATATATAGGCCTTCATTTTATTCTGGACCCCTCAGAGACTAGCACTCACTGGACTGAGTGTATGTACCCCGGACCAGTTCCAGGTGTACCATGGGTCTCGCACTGACCCATACAAGCAGAGGGCTCACCTGGTTGAGCTCTCCACTGGGCAGAGAGGGCCACATGGAGGTCAGCTTGTTCCACTCTGGGTTCTCTACCTTGGACTGCTTCCATTGGCCCGCTCTTCTCAGCCCCTCCTGTTTGATGGCCCATCTGACAGAGAGGAACACACATAGGGATATTCACAGAACCTTAATGTAAGAAATAGATTTTTAGAGTGGCGAAGAGCCACACATTGAGGCCACTGGTCACGAGACCAGTGAACAGATGGGGTTTGGGCTAGACCCTGTGGGTGGAGTGGTGTAAGGTCGAGCTGGACCCTGGGGCTGGGAGACAGTGTAGATGGGACTGGGTGGCCAGCAGCATTCCATAGCCCATAGCAGCCTTTAGGGAAGGGACCTCTAACCTCAGAGCCATCACTAGCTGCTCATTTCACTGACATTGACAGGCAGACCATAACACCCCCCCCCACCTCGGGCATTGACACACAGGGCTGCGGTGGAGGGTCATGTCCAGATTTGACAGCTTCCCCCACTTCCCTTGAATGAGACCTGCATTCGTAAGCTCTGGTGTCTGATTATATACCGTTGCACAATACTATGGAGCCCTGAGACAACGTGATGTGCATTTGCTGGAACAAAGCAGCGCTGTTTCTCTCATTGTCCACTAGGTGGAGACCACACTCTGTGGAATATGTGGCACTTACCTGCATTCCCCCAACAGAAGTTCTTTTTTATCTGTCTCAAATATATGTCTATCTGTTCCTCGTCATCTTTCCATGTGTCCTCTTTTGCACTCTGCTTTTTTCTTTATCTGTAAGCTTTGCCTCAGGGGGAGAAGTTCCTCATGGAAGTACTGTTGTATTCCGAAGGCCATTGCCCCTGCAATGTTGAACTGGCTTGACACATTGTGGCATCTACCATATCATACTTCGACCATTGTCAATTCAGACAGCCTATCTATACCGAACAGGGAGGGACACTATGCCCCCAAAACGTCTCTGCTATCCTGTACAACAAAACACTGCAGCCAATTACATCAGGGTAAATCCATTTGAATTCAATCACTTTTTTTGACAGCACTCCTTTTGATTTGAATGAAACCTTCCATGCACATTTGCCCTTTGTAGAAGTGCTCAGAATGTTTTTACCAAAACATTAAGGAGATAAAGATGCTCAAAGTTGACCCATTTTTTGCCCTACCATACTATGAGACACTATGTCTTCATCACTGGAAAAGAGAAACGGTTGAGATTGATATCATTTAAAAGCTTTACAAACAGGGTTGTCAAACTCTTTTTTTCCCTTCTGGATTCCCTTTCATGGTTTCAATGAGAGCACATTTGAACTCTGTAAATAAAAATGATGTCATTTTTTTTAACCTTCTAACCTCAATGGTCTTAAATGCAGAAACTCTTAAAAATTCACTTATGTTGAAGCTTAGACCCAATTTGACATAATCTAATGTTTTTGTGTTGTTCCCACCATTGGTTTAGACACAACATGCTCTTGAATGTAGGGTGGGTGTCATGTCTTGACGGATAAATGTACTAAAATTTGAATACAGTTGACTTTCAAATGTTACCACAAAGATGGTTGGAGGTCCACACATACCAGAGAATGTTGACTTGAATGGGAATATCTGTTGTTTTAAATTATACGGTCAATCCTCTACAGAGAACCGATTGAAATCCTAGAAATATAGATGATAGAAAATACATGTCCATTTAAGTTGCAATTACATTTAAATATCATTGGTGTACCAGCTAAATTGCAGTGGTTTGAAGGGATAGGTCCAGTCTATGAATTCTATTTCTATGATTGAAATGACTCCCAGCCTGTATTCAGGTTCACATTTTTCAATCATCTACATTTGATCAAAGAAATAACAAAATAGTTTGACAACACTATTGGTAAGATTTGAAATGCTATCAAACTAAACCGTTTTATATTTTACAGTGATGAAGACCTGGATGCCTCATGGTTGGGTGGGGTGTAAAATGAACACCTTCATCGCCAGAATGTTTGGGCATCTTTGGTGAGTAGTGTGGTGTTATCACAAAATGGCATTGTACTCCTCAGGCCCTCATGTCTCTGTGTGTGTGTGTGTGTGTGTGTGTGTGTGTGTGTGTGTGTGTGTGTGTGTGTGTGTGTGTGTGTGTGTGTGTGTGTGTAGAAGGATGGGGGTTCTGCACCCCATGACTCCCAGCTGTGAATTATTTAACATGGACATCCTTTCTCTAAATGTCTCCTGCCTGCTAAGAGAGTTGTGTTTCCTGTTTTCTGTCTGTCTGTCTGTCCTGTCACTGGTTTCCTGACTGTCACACTTAGGGAGAATATGGCTTATTCGGTGGACACAAAGACACATTATGGACATTATCTCGGCAGCACTGTGGAATAACGCTGATCGACACATGGATACTGTCTGCTTTCTTATCTAATGGTCTTATCTTATCCAAATATGCATGTTCTGATACATTTGAAGAGATGCATATTAACATGTCCATCCCAGAGTTTGATTCCAGGACACACAGATAGTGTTTCCCCTCTGTTAGACAGTAGCGCACTTAAGCCACATATTGTAAACACTCCACAACATTCTAATAAGCAATTTGGATTTTCTATAAGGAAATCCACTGGCATGATTGTCTCCCTCCACCCTCCAATCTACTTGCACCTCCTCGCAGAGGATTTTCTCATCTCGAAAATAGCTTTCAAATTACAGGCCTCGCATTTGTTGTGTGTGTGACCAAAACAATTATGAAAGTCTAAAGAATTGGGTAATTAAAAGGTAATTCCTGCTCATCAGATCACTTTTTTTTTTCGGTGGCGGGGAGCTGTTCCGCTCTCTCTGCCGGGTGTTTACGTTCTCGTCGGCGTTCTGCAGGCCTAGCAGCCCATCAAGGCTGACATTTAGATGGGCCGGTGTTCAACACAAATGTAATGACAGGACTGCATCCGATGGGGATCCCTGCTGGGATGATTACCGCTGAACGCCGGCCCCTGGTTTCCCTCAATCAGACACGGAGAGGGGGCGAAGGACACACACACACACACACACACACACACACACACACACACACACACAGAGAATACTCGCCATTTACATTCCCAGCACCATGATTAACATTTATGCAAAGGAGGGTTCTGATCTCAGCTCCTATCTCACCTGCATCATCAAAGGCAAACTGAAAATACACCATAAAGAACCTTCCCTCCCTACATGCAGACACGCACAAACACACACACAGCATTATAGAAAGAGACGGCAACCCACATGAGGGTCTGCCAGCAAACTTTTCTCCAAGAGCATATCAAAAATACAAAATAATTTACAATATCATATACTACTACATGTAGTCTACTACAACAATATAAATGTCGAAAATATATAAGAGAGTATGTCTACAGTCAGAGAGAGAGAGAGAAAGAAGGGGATGGCAGTAGAATGTAGTGGGCAGGTTGCCCCCCTCCTCTCCTCTGGTGGCCTTCGGGTGTCCTGGTCACCTCGTCAGTGAACAGATGACTTTGCCACCCGCGCTCCCCCCATGTCTCTGGAAAGACACACCGGGACAGAGAATGGGCCCCAGGACAGACCCCCAACCTGAGGAGCGCAGCTGGCACCACTGGCCCTGCGTGACCTCCACAAGGTCAGGCTGAGCTGTCTTTCCTGTAGGCCCCAGTGACATCATCACAATGGCTGAGTGACACTGTGTGACCTTAGTACCATGTGACACTGGGCTCCTCTGACTACCCTACAGTCTGCTAACTGTAAACCCATTCGAGATGCACATTTGTAACAGTGAAATAGTGAATAAGGAAGTGGTAGGAGCCATCAAACAGTACACCTGCTGCTCTTGGGATCAGAATAATGTTAAGCAAGACACACACACACATCCTGTTGAACTCACAACCTGTCTCCCCTAACCCTGACTCCCTCGGCCACGACGGCAGGGTGCGTTCAGTCAGCTAGCCTCCTCGCTCCTCTCTCCAGTATGAAACCTGCCACCACCTCTGTGCTATGGATCATTATGACCATGGGCCCTAAAGGGGACTCACTCTCCTCACTCCACCCCTGTAGGCCCCCAACCTACCCCACCAGAACCCCCAACCTACCCCACCAGCCCCCCACCAGCCCCACGCTGGCCTAGCGGTCCCAGCCCAAATGCTATGTGACAGGGTGCTGGAGCCCATCACCTGGGGTCAGATGTACGGCTGGAGACCTTCTGCTCTGCCGCTCACGACTGGACACACACGCCACAACTGGTCACAAAACGCCACGCAGCAGACAAACTCCCAACAGATTGTTCCTGACACTAGATATATGTCTGTGTCCCAACAGGGTAGTCAAAGGCAGATTTTTGTGTGTGTGTGTGTACAATGTCGAGCAAACATCCTGGATGACAAGTCCCTCTGTGGGTTGGAGCATTGCAGGGTGACTAAACACTATCAGCCATGGTGGGGAGAGGGGGGTCTGGAGGACAGGGGATGGAGATGTCACTGACAGTAGAGCCTGTGGATGCTTAGGGGGCTGGGGTGAACAACCACTCGTTTTGGAGACAAATGCTTCAGTAAAACTACCGAAAATTGCAACAGATCTCAACTTATTGCATTTTTTGAGAAAGAGAGATATTACGAGAAAGAAAGAAAGAAAGAAAGAATGAGTCAGCATTGGGTCTGTCCTGGGGGAGAACATCTGTCCCCTCAGATGTCCGGACCAAAACCGCAATCAAAGTAAAAAATGACATTTAAGTAGAGCCATAAAATCTCATTGTTAAAAAACTCTTGTTGTTATTATCTAATGGCGTGCGTCCACTGCATGCTGTGATAGTACTATTCACCATAGACTTTGGTATGAGGATGAATGACCACAAGAAAAATGTTAAGCAGCTCCCCGTACTTGGAGAGGTACGTTCATTAACGTGGGCTCGGGTTGCTGAGTGTAAGCGAAGTGTTGTGACCTAGACAAGGGGTAGATGTAAAAGCCCTGCCTGGGGGTGTTTACCGTGTGGACGGAGGTAGCTTAATGGATGCCACTGTGTTGCTAAAGTGACAGAGAGGTCACAGCAAACACAGACTCCTGTTGTTTGCCTAATGCTAAAACCCAACGGTGGAGGGCTTCATCCAACACTAATGTGGTACTGCTGCTGGCAACTTAATTACAGGGCACACTCAATAGAGACATAAAATGTAAACGACTGGAAGGAGGGAAAGGCATGCTGGGAAGTTTGGCTAGAGACTGCATAGTAATGTTGTTTATAATATTGGACTTCAATCAAATCAAATTGTATTAGTCACATGCGCCGAATACAACAGGTGGAGTAGACCTTGTAGTGAAATGCTTACTTTACAAGCCCTTAACCAACAATGCTTTAAGAAGTTAAGATTTAACAAAAAAAATAAAGTGTTAAGTAAAACAAATAGGCCAGGCACCTTCATTTTACCTTAATCATATCACAATACATTTTTACCACTTGAATGCCGTCGTGGACACAAATATAATACTTTTGTGCATGAAACATTTTCTGAAATATTTTTATTAAAATATGCAAATGAGGTGATATCTCATTAAATGTGTGCACATTTGCCTCCCAGGTGGTCTAGGGCACTGCATCGCACCGCTAGCTGTGCCACCAGAGACTCTGGGTTCGCGCCCAGGCTCTGTCGCAGCAGGCAGCGACTGGGAGGTCTGTGAGGCAACGCACAATTGGCCTAGCGTCATCTGGATTAGGGAGTGTTTGGCCGGATATCCTTGTCTCATCGCGCACCAGCGACTCCTGTGGCGGACCGGGCGCAGTGCGCGCTAACCAGGTCGCCAGGTGCACGGTGTTTCCTCTGACACATTGGTGCGGCTGGCTTCCGTGTTGGATGTGCGCTGTGTTAAGAAGCATTGCAGCTTGGTTGTGTTGTGTTTCGGAGCATGCATGACTTTCGACCTTTGTCTCTCCTGAGCCCATATGGGAGTTGTAGCGATGAGACAGGATAGTAACTACTAACAATTGGATACCACGAAAAGGGGGTCAAATTCAAATAAATAAAAATGTGTCTGCATTTGCATATCACACAAAACACATTTTTCTGGACACCGGATGTGGTCAGCCTAAATATTTAGGTTTAATTCCATTAAGACACTCCACAACCGGACTTACACATACTTTGTTCATCTTTCTATCTGTAAAACGTTAAGTAAAATACATTTTTGGCGCATTTTTTAGAAGAAAATGTCCTCTAGAATATATATATTTTTTCAACATATCAACAATTCCCTGTATATGTCTGGAGAACACGTCTAAGGATAATCACACACAATTTGGTGAATGCAGATGCTTGCGAGGGTGAGAAAAATGTGTTTGTGTGTGGGAAGTGCCTAACTTTCGGGAAATTACAGTTAAAGACAAGGACACTGAATTTAGACTATCAAACACCAAAGTAAGTTACTATATATAGTCCAGTTTGTAACATTATCTATCAAATGTGCTTTTAAATTATGTGTGAGTCAATGTAGTGAGCTTTGAAATTATGGATGTATGTCCATTTAAATGTGGTTACAATTCATGACATTTTGATGACGGTAGTAAGATAAACGAACAAAATAAAAAATTTGAGTCAACTTTTAACATTTAAATTTGTTTAAATACTAATATTAATGTCTGTGGTGGCTGCACTGTCAAAAACAATATTCTGGGACTTAGTAAATACTACACCAAAAATTCAGATTTTTACAAAAAAATGGTTTTCAGAATGCACTGTTTAACTTGAATATTTGAATAGCTTACTTCATTTTTGTGTTCAAAAAGCATGACCTTCGAAAATGTAAATTCAATTTAATATACTGTGTTTAATATACAACATTTTCATAAAACTTCAACTTAAGAAGTTTTAACTCTCAACTTAAGAAATCTTTTTTTTTTTACAACAACCTGCCATGTGGCTCCGTTTTTTGAGGATTGTGGGTAATTCCATTTAAAAAAAACTTTATGATACTTTTATAAAACTGATTGGACAAGCAGCGTTCCAAGCCGTGCTGTACAGGCCATCACAGACACACCTATACTTCGCGCCTGAATAAGAATATCATGTTCATCTTGCTGTTCGAATCATCTCTTGTATTTATCTCACTCGCACATTATATCCCCTTGCTTCCAACCTAGCATTTAATTTGGTACAGCGGGGCTTAGTAGAAGTCTTGCTGTCTGCCTGTCCGACTGACAGGCAAATTGACGTTCAAAGAGGAGATTCCCACCATCAACAAGGTACTTGTATGTATGAGATTTTACTGCAGAGTATCCCATCCTCCCAGGCTGATAGACTGGTTTAGGAGCCGATAGAGGCTGGAATAGTGGGGAGATTTAAATGATTGTAGGGTTAAGTTGGTAGGGAAAGTTTTCTTCCCTTTTTCCCCTGTCCTTTTTCCCTTCCCTTTTTGTGTCACAAATTGTAATGAATTCACACTCCCGAACAGTAGGCAGAATCACAGGGCGAGATACATGTAAACGAAAGAGATGAATATGGAGGCCGGCCTCACACTCCAGCCAGTACAGTAGGTGGCGGTATATCCATCTTTGAGTTGGTTTGCGATCTGACAATGCAAATTTGGAGAAGAAGAAGAAGAACAACAACAACAACAACAAGGGCATGTGCACAAAACCCTTAATGCTAGAGGCACATGCTTAAAAAGTTCTACTTCCATTGACCGCTAGTGGAATGAGCACTGTTTTCAGCAATGCCTGCTAAAGTAAGTTCAAATGGCAAAATAATCAAAGACAGAATACATTTTTTTACACCTTAAGACATGATCACTGAAAGTAACTGATCAAAAATGTTAAGTTGATCTAACGAATAATAACCGTTTTGGAATTGATCAAATGAAGTTGGAACTTAATGTGTGTTTGTGAAACACCAAAAAAGTGAAGTATATTTATACATGAGAATACTTCATGTTGGAGATACTCAAAAAGCTGAAAAAAATCATTACTTATTTAAAAAAATATATGTTTTACAGTGTGGCCTTAATTTGACTTATACCGAGACATTGTTTGGCATGAAAAATATTACCAGTGAGGAACAAAATACTACTGTATGTTTCTATTATGTAAACCTACACATATTCTACCATGATTATTTTGTTAGATTGATTACTACTGAAATTGTTTAAACAAATATGAAATCATGTTTATTTGAAAATGACATTAATTCATGCAAAGATCTCTAATTTATCCAGTACAATTGAATAAACGATTACAAATGCTACGATATTTACTGGACTTTCAGAAACAGAACATTTTTGGGGGATTCTCATTCTTCTGGCTGAGATTACTCCATACACTAATATGCACAGCTTTGAGAGACAGTTTAATGAGACTAATAATTACCTAGACAGCTCTATTATTTCTATGCGGTGTACGAGGAGCGTGTTTAAAACTAGGCTGCTGCTATGTGGGATGCATGCCTAACTGAGTGAAGGTAAAATTAGTGACAGAACTGTTTCCCGGTTTTATCCTGACCAACGGAGATGAGCCGTTTACCTCTCAACTCTGTAATGAGACACACTAATGACCCCATCAATGATGGACGCCAGGTACTGTACTGTATATGCAACACAATGCTAGAAGCAGGACTCCATTCAAGCAAAACTAGAGAACACTTCTCAACAGAAACAGAATGGCCATGCCGTGTAAATTAATATAGTCATGGGTAAAGGGCTTTGTTGAGCCTGACTCGCTATTGGATAGAACACCAATATTTTCCTTTTCTTCCCGACCTAATCTGAGTGCAAAACACTAAATGTTACATGCCCATCATTATTTTCTACAGATCGACTATTTGATCCACATGAACAATCAAAGATAAGCACGTGGCAGATACAAAGCACTGTATGGTTGATCTGCTGCTCATCAGTTACAGTGGTCGGGCCTACTATTTGCATAACCTGAGAGAACGAAAGAGAGAGTGCGTGTCTGAGATGTGTCTATCTGCATGATTGAAGTCCGATGATAATTCAGGACGCTTTCTACCAAGTCAATTAATCTCCCTCCTCCCCGTCTGCCCACACACACCCCATCAGCTTCATGTATTCCCGTTAGAGACGAGTGACAGAAATACCATTAAAGTGAGACGCTGACATTACTTAAAAGAAAGGGCATCACACAGTTGGTTGATGGAAATTAAGCACCTCTCGCTCTGCATTGAAAGTGGAGCTATACCACTGTGACGGAAATGCGCATCAACTTCAGCGCCTCGCAGGCTAATGGCTGGGGCAGTGCTGGTTGCAGTGGTGGGGGTGTGAGGGGGGCACTGAATCCTCCATCCCTGGCCCTGAGAGCCCTCGCCCCCCTCCCTCCCTGAGACAGTGTGTGCCACTCAGGCAGCCAGGCAGAGGCCCCCAGCTGGGCCACATTTGGGAAATGCCACTGAGCATGGGCAGCTTGCTTCACTAGGCTTGGCTGCTCGCGCATCGTATGGAGCCATGCACCGTCGGGAATACTGTTCCAAGGGGTGACGGCAAGACTCGCTCCTACCTTTACAACACACACACACACCTGTGCCCGTACGTACGTACGTGCGTGCACACACACACACACACACACACACACACACACACACACACACACACACACACACACACACACACACACACACACACACACACACACACACACACACACACACACACACACACTACTCTGGCTCAATAACCTCTCACTTTCCGGATGTATGCCTTGACACTTGCCTCTCTCAAGTGGAAAATGGCCCCACTGATCAGTTCTGTGGATTTAGGAGAGGTTACATGTGTGTTGTGTATGTGATACAGAACAAAAGAAAGATGAGTGTTTGTCATCAATTGCATCCATACTTGACATTTTGATCACGACTCAAAAGGAGTGTGGACAAGGTTTCTAGAACAGAACAGTTTGCGGAACACTTGACTTTTCCGCCCAGCAACACACAGTGTGGGTTGCATGACTGTCCCACAGACAGATACTGTGGTTAGAGCAACCGGGGCATGTCAACACATGCCTTTACAGTTTTTTTCGATTGCTAAACGACAGTGGACACAACTGGAGTCACATGTGCAAAACTCTAACTACAGTCTGCACAGCAGCAGTTCATGTGGACCAAACTCTAGTTTGTTTTTCATTGCTTGAACACAGTTTTCAAAACTCTACACACTTATCCCATGACTTTAACCACAACCTGCACAACACTGTGGATTTACAGCACTTTGTTCAAATGCTAACACACTGCTGTCAAAACTGTGAACCACACATTCAAAACAGAATAGATTTCAGCCTTGTGCCTTTCAAACACTGCCGATTGCAATTTCAGCTGAAAGGCTAAGCAGGTGTCTTGTTTTAGACTTGTTAGTGAACACACACACATATTACAGTATATATAGGTAGAGCTCAGAAAGACTCATTTTGGAAATGGAACAAGGAAGATGGGTTCGTGGAGGGAGAAGGGTGGCAGGGAGAGGGCGGATGCGTGGAGGAAGACAAAGAAGACAAAGAGCTGTTATTTCAGATGAAATAAGGGCTACACTTATAGACCATGTCGTGAACCATGGTCTCTCATTGAAGAGGCAGGGTTGAGGGTGCAACCCAATCTGCAAAGATCCACAGTGGCATCTGTAATGCGAATTTTCCATCATGCAAACAGGTGAGAGTTACATCCTTACAGTAAATGAAAACATTACAGGAATCTATTTTGTATTGCAATTATAGAATATTTACACAGATATATATTACAGTAAGTTTGACTGTAAAATATATTTTTACAACAGGACCCAAAGGCTGCCCCAACAGGGGGAAGAGGAAAAATATTTTCAGATGCGCAGGAAAATGCTATTGTTGACATGGTTGTTGTCAACAATGCAATAAAACTGTGGGAGATTCAAGATTGAGTGCTGGCTGATAATGATGTATTTGAAAATGTTAATTCTGTCAGCACAACAACTATTGCCCGAGTCCTAAAGAAACACCAAGTTACAATGAAACAGTTATACACTGTACCGTTTGAGAGAAACAGTGAACGGGTAAAAGAGCAAAGATACTAATATGTCCAGGTAAGACATCTGAGGTTACGTACACAGCTATACAAAATATTTACAGTAAAAAAAAACACTAGCATTTCTACAGTAAAACTGTGCACTTACTGTTTTTCAGAGAGTAATGGAGGTGGAAGCACTGGAAAGACCACATTCATTTGTATTTATCGATGAAGCTGGATTTAACCTTGCCAAAACACAGCGCAGAGGAAGGAATGTTATAGGTCAAAGGGCCACTGTGGAGGTTCCAGGCCAAAGGGGGGAAATATCACCATGTGTGCTGCAATGGCCAATGATGGTTTGCTTCTCAACACACCACTCATTTGCCCATACAACACAGAAAGGCTTATAGCTTTCCTAGAACAGCTCTATGCTCAGATAGTGCCAGCAGAACAGGGGGAGCCAGTAAGAAACCCCCAAGTTTTTGTCATAGTTTGCGATAACGTTGCTTTTCACCACTCTGCAGCTGTCACAGATTGGTTTGCAGCACATCACAGATTTATGGTTTTGTACCTGCCTGCATATTCACCCTTCCTCAACCCAATAGAGGAGTTTTTCTCTGTCTGGAGGTGGAAAGTGTTTGGTCACCACCCACATGACCAAATGTCTCTTTTGGAAGCCATGCGTGCCGGATGTGAGGACACGAGTCCAGAGGACTGCCAGGGATGGATAAGGCACTCCAGAAGGTTCTTCCCCAGGTGCATGGCAAGAGAAAACATTAGATGTGATGTTGAAGAAAACCTGTGGCCTGATGCTAGAGAGAGGCAGGATTAGCCCCTCAATTATTTGTTCGAATTACAGTATGTACTTTTAGTTTCTACCTTTTTTTTCATTACTGTAATTCCGTAAATTACTACAGACTATTGAAGCAAATTGCTAATTTTCATTTACCTTAAAGAATTGTTATGTTCTAAAAATTTTAATAAATCATGTGAAAGAATGTCACTCTTTTCTTTGAAGAAAATATTACTTTGTATGAAGTCACTGAAATTGTTCAAACTGTAAAGATGAAAAGTTTGTATTTTCTGTATTGGTTGTTTGATGCTAGTGTTTTTACTCTCAGTGTGTTCTGAGTGACAGTGTGTGTTACCTCAGTGAGGGTTGGGCATAGTGTTTGGCTGCACTGAGCGTGTTTTGAGCCATGTGTTAAGAGTTGTGTTGCTTGGAATGAGTTTTGCAGGTGATGTGAACTGTTTAGCTCAGGTGACTGTTGGTAGTGCAGACTGTAGTTAGAGTTTTGCACATGTGACTCCAGTTGTGCCCACTGTAATTTAGCAATCGAAAAAAAACTGTAATGAAGCAGCCAGTTGAGGATTTGTGAGGCGTCCGTTTCTCAAATTAGACACTCTAATATACTTGTCCTCTTGTTCAGTTGTGTACTGGGGCCTCCCACTCCTCTTTCTATTCTGGTTAGGGCCAGTTTGCTCTGTTCTGTGAAGGGAGTAGTACACCGCGTTGTACGAGATCTTCAGTTTCTTGGCAATTTCTCGCATGGAATAGCCTTCAGTTCTCAGAACAAGAATAGACTGATGAGTTTCAGAAGAAAGTTATTTGTTTCTGGCCATTTTGAGCCTGTAATCGAACCCACAAATGCTGATGCTCCAGATACTCAACTAGTCTAAAGAAGACCAGTTTTATTGCTTCCTTAATCAGAACAACAGTTTTCAGCTGTGCTAACATAATTGCAAAAGGGTTTTCTAATGATCAATTAGCCTTTTAAAATGATAAACTTGGATTAGCTAACACAACGTGCCTTTGGAACTCAGGAGTGATGGTTGCTGATAATGAACCTCTGTACGGCTATGTGGATATTCCATAAAAATAAGCCGTTTCCAGCTACATTAGTCATTTACAACATTAACAATGTCTATACTGTATTTCTGATCAATTTGATGTTATTCTATTGGACAACATTTTTGATTTTCTTTCAAAAACAAGGACATTTCTAAGTGACCTCAAACTTTTGAACGGTAGTGTATACTGAACAAAAACATAAACGCAACATGTAAAGTGTTGGTCTAATGTTTCATGAGCTGAAATAAAAGATCACAGAAATGTTCCATATGCACAAAAAGCTACTTTCTCTCAAATTTGGTGCACAGATTTCTATACATCCATGTTAGTGAGCATTTGCTCTTTGCCAAGATAATCCATCCACCTGGGGCTGCATGATTAAACAGCACGATCATTAAACAGGTGAACCTTATGTTATAGAAAAAATAAAGGCCACTCTAAAATGTGCAGTTTTGTCACAACACAATGCCACAGATGTCTCAAGTTTTGAGGGACCATGCAATTGTCACGATGACTGCAGGAATGTCCACCAGCGCAGTTGCCAGAGAATTCAATGTTAATTTCTCTACCATAAGCCGCCTCCAACATCATTAGTATTTCTGTCTCTAATAAAGCCCTTTTGTGGGGAGAAACTCCTTCTGATTGGCTGGGCCTGGCTCCCCTGTGGGTGGGCCTGGCTCCCGAGTGGGTGGGCCTGTGCCTTCTACTTGTTATTTTTGTATTTTTGATTTGACTTTTCACATCATTGATATTGATATTGTACTGCACTGTTTAGGGAGCTTGCAAGTAAGCTTTTCGCTGCACCGTTTATACTTGCTGTAAACTGTGTTATGTGACGAATAAAATGTGGATTTATTCATTTATTAGTGATGTCTCTGGGAATTCCTGTTCGATTTGCATAATAATACTGCTATATCCATACTAAATAGCTGGATAAAGTGAAGAAATGAGTTTTAATAAAGAGACAGGCTGTTTAAATTAGGATGCATGGTAAATTGTGTGTAACTGACGGCTACATCTGTAGTGAGGACACATCCCTGGGCCGTGGCCCAGAGTGTCTGTCTGCAGACAATCAAACAACAGTTCATTTCTAGTCTTTAATGGATGGCCCACAGTCACCGTGGAGGCAGGGGTAAAGGCTAAGCTGGTACAAGGCTAAACTGTTTGTTTAGGGCCAGAGAGAAACCCATCAATTACTTGTGTGTCTGTGACTGGATATTGGCACACATTGGCATGCTAAATGGACTGACAATAACAGTGAGTCTTGGAACAGGCTTTGTTGTTGTACACGAGAGCTCAATTCCAGATGTATTACAGCCAATGGAATACAGAACACTGCAGCTAAAAGTAGGATCACACGCGTGCGCACACGCACACGCAGAGGGGTGCATGCATGTGTATCTGTTTGCTGAGGGGCTCTCATGCCATATGCAGTGCAGGGTCCCATACAGTCAGCTGGGTGACCTGGCATGGCTCCACTAATGCTGGTGTGTTCTGGGTGATTCCAGCTCCACAGGGTAATGGAGCACATAGCCTACAGTCACCTACCACTCTGGGAGAAAACACCAGTCTATCTGTCAGTCTGTCTGTCTGTCTGTCTGTCTATAATGATTACAGCATCTGTTGGTCTGCCCATGTGGTCTACTTGTCTGTAGGTACTACAATAGCACTTCCTTCAATGATATTCCCTTCATCATTCAGAATTACTGTAATATCGAGATGTAGATGTCTGTCAGAACATGCTTGTCTTGCCATCTGTCGACCTGCCTGTGCCCACATGATATTCACCCCCGTTTGCTCATATCCTGATCAATCACAGTAAGGTTGATGATTCTATGAGCGCATGAAAGGTTCTTCAGACTTCAAGCAGGCATCCGTCCGGAACCACATGACTAAAACTCACCCTTGCCTCTACCACTCTGCAACCCTCAGAAGTCCAACATATCTGGCATCTAGATAATCCATCAAAAGGTGAATTCCTTCAGCATGGACTGCCATTCAATGATGCAAAGCAAGCCAGTGGCCACTCCCGTGGAAGTAAGAGGAGCTACAAAGGGACGGAATTGGATCCGTGAGGAGTCTGAGGCCGTGCAAAGTTCCTTCAAGGCAATCAAAGACTCACTCACAGACGTCTTCAATAAGTGATGAGGCTGTGGGATAATGCAGGCTGCATTATTATTATTATGTAGAATAGAGGGGAAAGGGTCAGGATGGGAAGAGTCAGCCTGCCAGGCTAATAAATACTGCATGGGACTGAGTGGGCTTTCAAGAGACTGCTAAAAGAGAGAGAAAGAAAGAGAGAGAAAGAGAGAGAAAGAGAAAGAGAGAGAAAGAGAGAGAGAAACAGAAAGAGAGAAAGAGAAAGAGAAAGAGAAAGAGTGAGAGAGAGCGAGAGAGAGCGAGAGCGAGAGAGAGAGTTTCATGACAGAAGTGAATGGGGTTCTGCCACGAATAAATAGACCTGTTCATGTACTGTAAGTCCATATTAACTAGTTTAAGCCCAGAGAGAGGCCATACTAGATACTAGTTTAAGCCCAGAGAGAGGCCATACTAGTTTAAGCCCAGAGAGTGGCCATAGTAGTATAAGCCCAGAGAGTGGCCATACTAGTTTAAGCCCAGAGAGTGGCCATACTAGTATAAGCCCAGAGAGTGGCCATAGTAGTTTAAGCCCAGAGAGTGGCCATACTAGTTTAAGCCCAGAGAGTGGCCATACTAGTTTAAGCCCAGAGAGTGGCCATAGTAGTTTAAGCCCAGAGAGTGGCCATACTAGTATAAGCCCAGAGAGTGGCCATACTAGTTTAAGCCCAGAGAGAGGCCATAGTAGTTTAAGCCCAGAGAGTGGCCATACTAGTATAAGCCCAGAGAGTGGCCATACTAGTTTAAGCCAGAGAGTGGCCAAACTAGTATAAGCCCAGAGAGTGGCCATACTAGTTTAAGCCCAGAGAGAGGCCAAACTAGTATAAGCCCAGAGAGTGGCCATACTAGTTTAAGCCCAGAGAGAGGCCATACTAGTTTAAGCCCAGAGAGAGGCCATACTAGTTTAAGCCCAGAGAGTGGCCATAGTAGTTTAAGCCAGAGAGTGGCCATAGTAGTTTAAGCCCAGAGAGTGGCCATACTAGTATAAGCCCAGAGAGTGGCCATACTAGTATAAGCCCAGAGAGTGGCCATACTAGTATAAGCCCAGAGAGTGGCCAAACTAGTATAAGCCCAGAGAGAGGCCAAACTAGTATAAGCCCAGAGAGAGCCAAACTAGTATAAGAGAGAGGCCAAACTAGTATAAGCCCAGAGAGTGGCCAAACTAGTATAAGCCCAGAGAGAGGCCATACTAGTTTAAGCCCAGAGAGTGGCCATACTAGTATAAGCCCAGAGAGAGGCCAAACTAGTTTAAGCCCAGAGAGTGGCCATACTAGTTTAAGCCCAGAGAGAGGCCATACTAGTTTAAGCCCAGAGAGTGGCCATACTAGTATAAGCCCAGAGAGTGGCCATACTAGTATAAGCCCAGAGAGAGGCCAAACTAGTATAAGCCCAGAGAGTGGCCATACTAGTATAAGCCCAGAGAGTGGCCATACTAGTTTAAGCCCAGAGAGTGGCCATACTAGTATAAGCCCAGAGAGTGGCCATACTAGTATAAGCCCAGAGAGAGGCCAAACTAGTATAAGCCCAGAGAGTGGCCATACTAGTATAAGCCCAGAGAGTGGCCATACTAGTATAAGCCCAGAGAGTGGCCATACTAGTATAAGCCCAGAGAGTGGCCATACTAGTATAAGCCCAGAGAGTGGCCATACTAGTATAAGCCCAGAGAGTGGCCATACTAGTTTAAGCCCAGAGAGAGGCCAAACTAGTATAAGCCCAGAGAGTGGCCATACTAGTTTAAGCCCAGAGAGAGGCCAAACTAGTATAAGCCCAGAGAGCCAGGGAGTAGTGAGCCTGTGTCAGGGTTTAATAATGAGCCTATGAGTCTGACAAGACCCTGGACATGGCCCCTGATACGGCTCCTGACAAGGCCCTTGATGGAGATTAGCTGACCCCTCTGGGTCAACGCTCCCATAACAGCCACTTTCCCATGCTGCCCTGCCTGCCTCAGTCCGTGATAGCCAAATGAGCTGGCTTCACTACTAATGATGTCTAAGTCTAACTGGCCTCTAAAGCCCAGTGCTGTTGTATAGTACGTATCTTTGTTCTGTATTAAAAAATGGTTGACGGGAGATGAGGAGGGAAGACCAAGGGGGCCGGCCTATACAGCAGAGAGGAAAGTCAAACAATGAAAACACCAGGATCATTAGAACAAATGGCAGCTGGGCGACTGACAGCTGCTTCCCCAGAGCGTGGGGGGGGGGTCCAGGCCCAGTTAGCCCCTCAGCGCTGCCTGCCTCCCTGCTCCAGCCACAGAGAGTCACCGGTGGGAAAACAATGTTTGGGCCCTCCACAGATGTGCCTGTAGTGGGCCTGTCACAAGCACTTACCGTGACGGCCACTCACCCCTCTCCGTGGCTCTCTGTGTCTCTGTCACAGGTCAGCGGGTGACGGGCGGGGGGCAGCGCGACTCACTGGCCACAGACCCATCTCTCATTAGGGCCCACCTTTTCCTTTTGGGAAATAGTGTGACACGGCATTTAAATCAGCACGTAGCAACAACATCTATTCTCAACACGACACCTCTGTCACTTTTTTTATTATGCAAGTACAATTAACATTTGTACATGAATAATGGTTCTCATATATTATTTGGAATATCATTATACGGGAGAGGTTGTATTCATTGAGAGGGATGAGATTCAACAATGTTATTAACTTAATAAAGTCTTCTGCTTCATCGTGATATAGCCAAAAATAACACACATTTAAAGTATGGAACCAGAAATGCAAGAGGATATGCTGAACTCTCACAGTGGTGCAGAGGTCTAAGGCACTGTATCTCAGTGCAGAGGTCTAAGGCACTGTATCTCAGTGCAGAGGTCTGAGGCACTGTATCTCGGTGCAGAGGTCTGAGGCACTGTATCTCGGTGCAGAGGTCTGAGGCACTGTATCTCGGTGCAGAGGTCTGAGGCACTGTATCTCGGTGCAGAGGTCTGAGGCACTGTATCTCGGTGCAGAGGTCTGAGGCACTGTATCTCGGTGCAGAGGTCTGAGGCACTGTATCTCGGTGCAGAGGTCTGAGGCACTGTATCTCGGTGCAGAGGTCTGAGGCACTGTATCTCTGTGCAGAGGTCTAAGGCACTGTATCTCAGTGCAAGAGGGGTCCCTGGTTCAAATCCAGGCTGAATCACATCTGGCTGCGATTGGGAGGGCAGAACACGATTTGCCCAATGATGTCCTGGTTTGGTCGTTGTAAAGAAGTATTTTGTTCTTAACTGACTTGCCTAATTAAATAAAGGTTCAATCAAATCAAATACACAAGTTGACCCAAAAAAATTACAATAAAATAACTGCTTCTTAAAAATGTTGTGCTTCTCGCAATATATCGACATCAACTAAAAAGGCAGCTCATGTTATGGATTTTTAAATAAACCTGGCAGAATTAATTTTCAGTAATTGTTTAAATACAATCATACAGGGTCATTCGGATGGCAAATTGCATTCATAACAATTCTGCAAGAGGAAAACGGAGCTGAAATTGTTTGTTTGATAAACATTAGATGTTTCATTTCACGTTACATTTAATATCCACGATGAGAATAATGATTTATGCATATATTAATGAGGTCAATTAGAGCAGATAGCATAACTGTATTTTCCCTGCTCTTTTATCTAAAAATGGATTGGGATTGATCATATTTATAGATTTCTCTTTATCAGAATAATCAAATTATTCCCCTCAGGAGAGGCTCAATTAAAGCTGTTGTGTGTTGCATTTTATAACGGAGATGTTTCCCTTCACACAACAACGACAACAATGACAAATGGAGCATGAGGACATGGAGGGGCTGGGTGAGCGGATCAAGCGCAATGCAATGGGCTTCAGTTGCAAACGAGACATGGTCTAGCCTGCTCCAACCCCTACTCCGCGCTCAGTGAGCAGTGGGCTGAGGTATACAGGTACACACCCATTTAACACGACAAAAACATCCGTCTTCATCTGGGGCCACATCTGGGGCCGTGTGAGGTCATCTAGTGGCACAGCAGTGCTGGAGCTGCGTTACTTGTTGACTGTCTGAGCGACGACGATTTAACACGGGCTCGTAAATGAATCGTGAAGCGACTAATCTGATATTGTTCAATTGCATTAAAGAGGCTGGGATGTGTAGGGGAAGCACAGTGTTGAAACTGAGCAAGGCGTTGTGTGAGTGTGTGTGTGTGTGTGTGTGTGTGTGTGTGTGTGTGTGTGTGTGTGTGTGTGTGTGTGTGTGTGTGTGTGTGTGTGTGTGTGAGTGCGTGTGTTGGGGGTGAGGGCTCTTTATGCACTACGGACCACGGTGTCTCTCTCCACTCAGACAGAGACAGAGTTCTCTCTGATTATGATCATTTAGCCTAACCATACTTTGGACGTTAGAGCTCTGTGATGCTAATGCTCACACAGCGCACACAGATATTTCTGTGGTTGGGTGAATTCATAATATAATGCACCGTATCTTGATAGGGATAGGAACTATCTCAGCCAACGCCTCTATATTATCGAAAAGTCTCAATCAAGCCTCACGGAGTAGAAAGAGTAGAAAGCATTAAGTTGTCTCTTTCAATAAATGATTATTTTGATTCACCTTATTGGGGATTAACATTAGTTGACTGACCCTGACAGTCACAGTATATCATATTACAATATAAGGGTGTTGAACATTTCATCAGGTCTTAGTTCTTTGCTCCAAAAGAAAATTAAATCCCAGTTCCCCTGATATCTACTCTGTTTTTCTTTCTTTCTCTATCCTTCTCTTGCCCTGTGTCTCTCTCTAAATTCGTACCAGTCAGCGAGCTCTAGGCCTTTTTTAAATATTTCAAAAAATATCTGAGGAATCTATCTTACAGAAAACTGATGGAAAACATTGAATGTCATTGAACAATAACAGTGAGCCATGTCAGCAGCAGGCACCCGGGCAGTGGCCTACCTTTGAGACATAGCCTGAGGGTGTTTTGCCTTTGAGTTTCCTCAGCAGGGCCACTGCCAGCTGGGCTCTCTCCCTGCTGGCCCAGGCCCCTGCCTGGTAGGGCCCTGCCTTGGAGGCCCCTGTCTGCTTGGCCCCTGCCTTGGAGGCCCCTGTCTGCTTGGCCCCTGCCTGGCCCTTGTCCTGAAGGGAGGCTGGGGGTTTTGCTGGGACTGCTTCATGATTGGTGTCACTGACATCACATCCACAGACCTGGAGAGAGACAAACACTTCATTCAGTGAGAGCTCGCTGGGGATATACTGCATGTCCACAAGGAATCTCTGAATAACTCACAGCCATAGGAGGCATTTCTCTTCATATAAAATGAAAGATGCACTACGCAGAAATTGCTCTGCCATTTCCTGATTGCTAAAATTCTAAGAGTTTGCCTAATTTCAGTTTGTGACAAAATAAGCAAGTATAGTGTAAACCGCTGTGAAATATACTTTCCATAATAAAACATATATTTTCAAACCTTTGAAGCTGGTGTACAAAACCGAAAGTTTAAAAAAAAACTTGAAAACGGGAAGCATAGAAATAGAGCACATAGAACAGATCTACTGCTTCTTAGACTTGCTTATAATGAGAATGACAGATCTATAACTCACATTTCTTTGTGGATTTTGTCAGGTCGCCCAAAAAAGTTACATATTGCAGCTTTAATTGTGGGAATATTCTCTCGTTCTGTACTTATACACGTCTTCTCTACACGAAGACCAGAAAATAAAAATGTTGATAAACAATATCGAATTGCTCCTGTTGTGCTGTGATCTTATCAGATCAGACTACATCAGAAATGCAGCTGATGTTCTCTCATGACCTGTCTCTGCAAAAACAAATTCCCCTATTTATTATTTCTCACAGGAGAACGTTGACCTAATAAAACAAAATAACAGCTTCATAAAACATACAAATAGTTACAAACCCCTAAGCAGCACTTGAACAAGGAAACTTGAATGCAATAACTCAGTTAAGTCACAACCCCTTTATGAATGTGCTTTACTGATACTCAGTACTGTGACCTGCCCATGGTCCGGTCTGCCTGTCTGTGGCCCACCTCTGGCGTCTGCCTGCTTCCCTGTATCCGGCCACCCCCGCACAGCCGGGGGGTCACCTCTGCACAGCCGAACCCATCCTGCAGGTAGGTTAGGACCAACCCAGGGAACACCTGTGGGAAAGATCACAGGGCAATGTAGTGTCATCAGGACATGGCCACAAAACCACAATAATTGTATTTATTTATTTGACCTTTATTTTATTTAACTAGGCAAGTCAGTTAAGAACAAATTCTTATTTTCAATGACGGCCTAGGAACAGTGGGTTAACTGCCTTGTTCAGGGGCAGAACAACATTTTTACATGGTCAGCTCAAAGATTCGATCTTGCAACTTTTCAGTTACTAGTCCAACGCTCTAACCACTAGGCTACCTGCTGCCTCAAATAACAACACAACAGAGGCCAGGTAGAGAGACATGGTAGGTTCAAAATACTGTTTTCAAAATAAATACTGCAAAAAATGAGAGAATGTGGAGTACAGGAATTTCTGCTTGTGGTATCCTTAGAATCCTTTCCTTCTTTGTATTTGCACTTGATAATAATAAAGAACAAACCTTTGGAAAAATGCTGCCACCTTTCCAAAGCTCCACCGTTGAAATGGACTGCCCTTTTGATCCTGTGCATTTGCAGAGGTCGAAGGCAGACAGAGTGATTAATAAGTCTATTCATGTGGACAAAACGTACCAGATGAAAGTATAGCGGGCACCTTCTCCGTATGTTGAGCATGTGGGCCTCTGTGTATGAGGAAGCCCTCCGGGTCCTCCAGAAGAGACTGTCATGGAGGAGACAGCCAGGCCGAGCTGGGGCAGGGCCTTACTCAGGATCTCCCCTGTCTAGCACAGCACAGCAAGAGGATGAGGAGGAGAGAGAGAGAAAGAAAGAGAAAGAGAAAGAGAGAGAGAGTTAAAAGAGGCAGAAGAGAAAACACGATGTCACAAACGGGACACTTCCCCTCCGCGGATCACTCGCGTCAGGCGGCTGTCCGAGTCACTGAGCTCCCGAGCCAGGGAGAATGGGATTTCACAGTTCAGCTTCCATTCGGACGTATTATTATTCCCTTTTACGTTGACAGCGGTGCGACCATGACCTCACGACCACTGAGAAACACCTCATCCCCCAACAGGGTCTCCTTTCAGTCGGAGGCCAGAGGAGAACGCCATTAAAGGGCAATTGTGTAATGAACCAACAGCCACGTTTCACACCACGACTCTGTGAAGTCTACCGTTACTTTGCCCGACTGCATTAGAACAGTGCATATCTATTAGCTTAGCATGGCCTAGGATATATCCTACCAGAAGGAATAGGCCTGCCATTAAGTGCTACGTCTGAATCCCTCCCATCTAGAGTGTGTCAAGTCCATGGCGTCACGGCTAATTGGAACATACTAAGTGACTCAACTGGCGTCGCGTTATGTAAAATGGTGTCGCCCACGCCGATAAAGAAGACACGGGGCAGTGGATCACACGGACAGATCTCTTCTCAAGCCCTCCAGGCACGGCGGCGAGAGGGAAGGATTAGGAACGGGACAAGGCTAATCAGTGAACTGAGGGATATCCCGTCTGCGGTGTCTGTTCCGCTTCGAGGGGCAAACGGCTCCGCTCACCACGTGACGGCCCTTGTTTTTGTCCTTCGGGTTCTACTAGGATGCGACGGATCCTCTGGACAACCCGTTGTAAAAGCCCAGCAGAGTATCGCTCTATCATATGTTACATGTATGATCAGCAACAGTCAATTGGCCTCGTGAAAATTAAAGGAGGCTAATGGCAAAGCTGACAGGTGCAGTCAGAGTGATACTGATGTGACTGATACAGCGTTTCCTGTTTCGCCTTCGCTGTGACCAAGTCAATACATACCATATTGGATCAACCAATTAGGGTTCCTCTAACCTAATACAATTTCACCTGCCATGCAGGAGGGAAGAAACCGTTCGTTTGGGGCTCACTGAACAGTGAAACGTAGATACATTAGGGTGGGAAAGTGTGAAAACCCAGATGAGAATGCTGCTGCCTGCCTGCGCCTCTGCGTGTGTTACGCATGGATATGAGCACGGCCTGGTGTGCAGGACAATGAAGCACTGCATCCGGCCCACTGAGTGGATCCAGGCCTGGTGAACTGGAACTCACCTGGACCGTCCAGTAGACAACAACAACAATCACAATGACATCAAGAGCAAACAGCCGAGGCACCCTCACCAGATGATCTCCACTGGGTTCCACGCGGAGCGGAGGGTTAGCGAACCCCGGGCCAACCTTTCCCAAACTCCTACAACCACCAAAAGTTTGCTGTCGCCATAAGTCACTCGAGCCAAGAGCTAATGCAGCTGGGCTCAATTCTGTTGGTTAAAATCAGCAAAGCGCTTAGACAAAGTATACTGCTCTGTAGAAATGTGTATTGCGCAACCGTCTGCAGGTTATTGAGGGGCTTATAAGTGGCCCAGTTGAACAGACCCCTAAGCTAAGATACTGCACCTCGGTTATGATCCATATTTGTACTGACGCTGACTTGGTCCGCTTCACAACCGTGGCAGAAGGAAGCAGCACCACTTCTGGCCTCTCCCGAAACACGTAGAAAACACAGCTTACAGCAAGAGTGCACATTAAAGCCTTACGGTATACAGTACCATACGTAAAGTGCGTTTTAGTTCTGATAATAATCACAGTGCAGTCTGAAGATAAAAACGGCCACATCCCCTTTAACCGTACACGTTTTACATGAATGACATACGTTCAATCCCGCCTATGAGGCGTCACCTTCTGGAAAGCTTAAGTGCAATTTAGGGTGGGGGCGCGCATCCTGTCTACATCAACTGTCATTACAAGTGGCTCGTCAAAAGGAGGTGATGAAACCTAGACCTTGTTTCTATTGGGATCTCTCTCCTTCCTGAGGAGTTCCAACGGGGGAGACAGTTTAAGCACCCGTCTTCTCCTTCAAGCTTTACAGCCCTTTACAGACTGTAGAGAGACCTGCAAGCTTTACACCGCTTTACAGACTGTAGAGAGACCTACAAGCTTTACACCGCTTTACAGACTGTAGAGAGACCTGCAAGCTTTACACCCCTTTACAGACTGTAGAGAGACCTGCAAGCTTTACACCGCTTTACAGACTGTAGAGAGACCTGCAAGCTTTACACCCCTTTACAGACTGTAGAGAGACCTGCAAGCTTTACACCGCTTTACAGACTGTAGAGAGACCTGCAAGCTTTACACCCCTTTACAGACTGTAGAGAGACCTGCAACACCCCTTTACAGACTGTTAAGCTTTACCGCTTTACAGACTGTAGAGAGACCTACAAGCTTTACACCCCTTTACAGACTGTAGAGAGACCTGCAAGCTTTACACCGCTTTACAGACTGTAGAGAGACCTACAAGCTTTACAGCCCTTTACAGACTGTAGAGAGACCTACAAGCTTTACAGCCCTTTACAGACTGTAGAGAGACCTACAAGCTTTACACCCCTTTACAGACTGTAGAGAGACCTGCAAGCTTTACACCGCTTTACAGACTGTAGAGAGACCTACAAGCTTTACAGCCCTTTACAGACTGTAGAGAGACCTACACGCTTTACACCGCTTTACAGACTGTAGAGAGACCTGCAAGCATTACACCGCTTTACAGACTGTAGAGAGACCTACAAGCTTTACAGCCCTTTACAGACTGTAGAGAGACCTACAAGCTTTACACCCCTTACAGACTGTAGAGAGACCTACAAGCTTTACAGCCCTTTACAGACTGTAGAGAGACCTACAAGCTTTACAGCCCTTTACAGACTGTAGAGAGACCTACAAGCTTTACAGCCCTTTACAGACTGTAGAGAGACCTACAAGCTTTACAGCCCTTTACAGACTGTAGAGAGACCTACAAGCTTTACAGCCCTTTACAGACTGTAGAGAGACCTACAAGCTTTACACCCCTTTACAGACTGTAGAGAGACCTGCAAGCTTTACAGCCCTTTACAGACTGTAGAGAGACCTACAAGCTTTACAGCCCTTTACAGACTGTAGAGAGACCTACAAGCTTTACAGCCCTTTACAGACTGTAGAGAGACCTACAAGCTTTACAGCCCTTTACAGACTGTAGAGAGACCTACAAGCTTTACAGCCCTTTACAGACTGTAGAGAGACCTACAAGCTTTACAGCCCTTTACAGACTGTAGAGAGACCTGCAAGCTTTACAGCCCTTTACAGACTGTAGAGAGACCTGCAAGCTTTACACCCCTTTACAGACTGTAGAGAGACCTGCAAGCTTTACAGCCCTTTACAGACTGTAGAGACCTACCACACAGACTGTTACACCCCTTTACAGACTGTAGAGAGACCTACAAGCTTTACACCCCTTTACAGACTGTAGAGAGACCTACAAGCTTTACACCCCTTTACAGACTGTAGAGAGACCTGCAAGCTTTACACCGCTTTACAGACTGTAGAGAGACCTGCAAGCTTTACACCGCTTTACAGACTGTAGAGAGACCTACAAGCTTTACACCGCTTTACAGACTGTAGAGAGACCTGCAAGCTTTACACCCCTTTACAGACTGTAGAGAGACCTGCAAGCTTTACACCGCTTTACAGACTGTAGAGAGACCTGCAAGCTTTACACCCCTTTACAGACTGTAGAGAGACCTGCAAGCTTTACACCGCTTTACAGACTGTAGAGAGACCTACAAGCTTTACACCCTTTACAGACTGTAGAGAGACCTACCTACAGACTGTAGAGAGACCTTTACACCCCTTTACAGACTGTAGAGAGACCTGCAAGCTTTACACCGCTTTACAGACTGTAGAGAGACCTACAAGCTTTACACCGCTTTACAGACTGTAGAGACCTGCAAGCTTTACACCGCTTTACAGACTGTAGAGAGACCTACAAGCTTTACAGCCCTTTACAGACTGTAGAGAGACCTGCAAGCTTTACACCGCTTTACAGACTGTAGAGAGACCTACAAGCTTTACACCCCTTTACAGACTGTAGAGAGACCTGCAAGCTTTACACCGCTTTACAGACTGTAGAGAGACCTACAAGCTTTACACCACTTTACAGACTGTAGAGAGACCTGTAAGCTTTAAGCTTTACACCGCTTTACAGACTGTAGAGAGACCTGCAAGCTTTACACCGCTTTACAGATTCTAGAGAGACCTGCAAGCTTTACACCGACTGTTGCACAGACTGTAGAGAGACCTGCAAGCTTTACACCCCTTACAGACTGTAGAGAGACCTACAAGCTTTACACCGCTTTACAGACTGTAGAGAGACCTGCAAGCTTTACACCGCTTTACAGACTGTAGAGAGACCTACAAGCTTTACACCCCTTTACAGATTGTAGAGAGACCTACAAGCTTTACACCGCTTTACAGACTGTAGAGAGAACTACAAGCTTTACAGCCCTTTACAGATTGTAGAGACCTACAAGTTGAGCACTTTTCATGAACTTTCCTTGACTTGTCTTGATCATCACGGTTTTCTCTCTCTGAATCCTCATCTCATCGGAAGAGCGATCTGTTACCTTGAGCTGTGTGAAGTGGGCATCAGAGTCCACCGTGGCTTTAAGGCCCGTATGGTCTCAGTTGATTGGCTTCTGTCAAACGGAAATCCTTCCACAGCCTCCCGTCTACACAAGAACACAAACCCCATAGAAATGAATACAATGACTGGTTCAATTCAAGCAGTTTCATCAACACTATTTTACCACTGTCTACATTGTAACAAGTCTATGTTCTTCAGCAGTACAGACAGAGTACAGTATCTGATGACTGAGGAGCTACCCCTTCACTATCACAGCATGGCGTTATGGATTTCCTCTGGGTGGAGGACAAGGCACTGCGATAGCTCAGACTTTGAGAGAGAGAGAGTGTGTGTGTGTGTGTGTGTGTGTGTGTGTGTGTGTGTGTGTGTGTGTGTGTGTGTGTGTGTGTGTGTGTGTGTGTGTGTGTGTGTGTGTGTGTGTGTGTGTGTGTGTGTGTGTACAAGCAGGAGTTAATATAGTGTACAGTAGTCTAGTCTCTCATTCAGACACCTATTAGGGTCTCTAGTCAGTCAGTCATGTATATGAGCCCATTATTTCACAGTTCACACCCTGACTGTCTGCTAATAATTGATCTTTCCCTTACGGTGTCTTACTGCCTGCCTCAAACCTACACACACCAGGATGGTTCATAGCTGGGTTACATACTGTTGCAAGCAGCTCCACATCTCTACCAGTAGCACTTCTTGCTATCACTAATCCTTCGGGATTTTGGCAATGAGGCCCTTTATCTACTTCCCCGGGGAATGCTAGCTGTACCCGAAGACTTCCAGTCTTTGTGCTAAGCTAGTTAGCATCGGCTCACGAACCGACCTCCGACGTCCTTCATACTGGACATAGAGACAAATAAAGAGGTATCCACGAGTTCACCTGACTCTGGGGAAGTTGATTGAAGGGACACCCACGTCCTGAAGTAACCCTTAAACATAAGGCCTGTGGAAACAGTCAGCGAGAGAGGGCTAACATCACGTAGTCGGAGGGGCGTGTCCGTTACTTTTTGAAGCCTGTAGGTAGTGCTGTGTCTGGATCCAGCGGCGCTCTGTACACAGCATGGTGGTAACCCCTATCCCCTGCCGCCAGAGCCTTCTCCACCACCCAGGGACAGTGCAGCACCGTGAGGAGCCCTGCAGGATACAGGACACAAGTAGTAGGTACACTACTGGAGAATAGACAGGATCAGGCTTCAACATCAACTTGGTGGTGGCTTGCATGATATTTACAATACTGTAACAGTGCTGCAGGGGATGTTTTCTAAATAGGTTGCGGAATGTATTGAGTCTAATTTGATAATCTTGTATCGTAGAGATTCAAATCAGATTCTAAAGAAAAGCACTGAAATCGGTCTAAACTGGAAATGTCCTGAAGCAACACAGAACCACTCGTGACTGTTCTCTTTGCATATGGCTTGTCTGTCCCTGTGTTGATCACATTTACCAAAGGTCCAATGAAACTGTCATGAACTCAGTTAAAACACTATTTCTTAGTGTAGGAGGCTAATTAGTCAAACGCTTAGACATGAACTAAACACACACACACAAAAAAAAACGCCTTTCTCTTCTCAAAACCGGACGCCGTATTGGATTAATGAACTTGACGGAGAGACGTGGAAACTCTGTCCTAGATTAGCTGTGCTCCCAGTGCTCTCAAGCTTGAATTTCTTGCCAGGCAAACTCTCAAAGCCTATCAGAGGAGCTTGGCAGGATAATATCAGATTGGAGTAGATTAGCGGTGCTAACAATCTCCCCCTTCCTGACACTGTTCACTGTCACTGCAAAATGACAGAGCCTCTAATGACAAGTTCCTCGGCTGCAGTCCGTGAGCACACGTCAAGACAACTCCTTTATCCTGGTGACAGGATTCTCACCACGTCGTGGGTGTAATTGTATTAGATTTACACATTAAGACTATTAACACGTTTGGCTGTTGCCATCCCTTTGTGGGTTTTGCGTGGCTGGGAATTATGACACTGACCAGTCGAGTCAAGCTTTCCTAGTTTCTTACATCCTCATTTGTAAGATTTACTCCACAACACAATATCGTTGTTGAACGGTATCACTGGCTGAGATGTGAGCTGTCTTATTTGGGGCAAGGGGTGGACAGGGAACCCAGGCTACAGTGAGTGTACAAGAGCATGGTTTAACCCCAGAACCCTAGGCCCCAGATCCTTACACATATAGTATATGACTTTATTTTCGCCGTGAACGCGGGGCCATGGGCTCCATTGTGTTTTCCGGATTCGAATCGACGTTCAACTCAAGATATGAGTTGAACCTTGTGAACCGGCTGCGGTCGGAGGACCAGCAAAGCTGCTGGCGGCACAATGACGCTTAGAGAGATTAGGAGCGGGTTCTAGTAACACAGACCCAGCTCTGCTCTGCACCAGCTCCAGCCTGATAGACTGATCCAGCCTGACTGCTGAGTGACAGTAAGCCACGGCTATCTACCAAAGGTCAGGAGAACACACCTCACAGATCACAGGTCGTTGGGTGACGGAATGCGCCGGGCCTCTGGCTCAGACCAGTAACGGGACAGGGGACTGCAGTCCCAATTTGCCCCTACTCATCTTACTCTACTACAGGCTTAGAAAAAGAGGACTAACGAGGAAACAAAACCCCACATTTTACTCCGTTAGTTACAGATTTCAGAATTCTGTAAACAGACACATGTCCGATATATTATGTGCCACACCGTTCACAACCAAGAAACATACGTCTACCTATTGTAGTGTTCCTCGTGAGAAGAGACTGTCAAAGAGGCATACAAAGCCAAATGTGGTAAGTAGCATGTCGGGACAAACACTTACTAATCTAATGCTTTCTGGATGGCTGGTCAGCCCCACTGGAGGTTCTAGGCTAGGGCTAAGAGAGGCTGAGGCTGGGGGAGGCCTCCTTGCAGCTGCTTACCTGGGGCTAATAAGGCCTCCCCACATGCAGGAGCCCCAGGGGTTAGGAGCAACCCCTCAGGGACCGGGGGGGGCACGTCCTGCAGACAGGGGAACTCCAGCAGACACCCTCTCTACACGACTCAGCTCAAATGAGTAAGTCAAAGGGCTTTCACAATGACATATGAAAGATACAATGCAACGAATGTGTACTTACTTTTGGTTTTATAGCTTTTTTTTGTAGTGTTATGACACTCAAAGATGACGACACAAATGAATCTTGTTTTGTTGTCACCTAACTGGAATAGGGGACTCAGGGCATGACTCATATCATAGGTCTACTGTCATCGTTCATTTCCAGTGAAGTACCCTGCTGAAACAAAGTTTCATAGGCTAGCTGGAGCACCTTAGCACCGCTGATAGTTATCAAGTCCACAGCAGGATTTGACTTGATGTGACGGCCTGTTTTCAGTCTGTGACAGTCTCAAGAGAGATATCTCAAACGACAACCGGAGAACGAGGCGGACACACACCAACTGGCCATAGCACTGGCCAGTATTTCAATAGATATTCTAAATATATTATAGATGGTTAAAATATTTCAAGGTGGTATCGACTACATTTTCTTGAACAAACGTCAACGTGACATTTTACGGTGTGGGATTTTTATTTTATCTTTCCCATTTGTTGTGATCGGGCTTCTCTCCCTTTCTAGATGAATCCTTTCCTTTCAAAGGGAGTGACAGTTGATAAGGCTATTATAGCTGTTAGAAGTTAATCCTATTCCTAATCTCCATGTCATCACAAATGCAGTTTGATGCGATACGGACCTGCAACCGTCTACTGTTTATCAAAACTCCATGTTGTAAATCTCCGAGAGGTATTACTTCCAGTCAGTGGCCGCGTCATCATTAATCCCTGTCCAATTGGAGTCTTCCCCAGGGAAGGCTATCACCACGGATAAATGATTTCCCCTCGCTACCAAATTAGACGCAATCAAACCCGTGCAGGCGCATACATACATAAATCTGATCCAGCACACTGAAACAGCGACGCAACTTTTCCCAAAGTGTTTTTGAAATGTCAATTTCTCTGCACAAGAAGGTAGACTATAGCTGAATACTGAAAGAGTTTTTCAAGACCCAGACATGTGTAATTTGCCAAATACACTTTTCAATTACTCTCCCATGTGGGAGGAAGGGAGGGAGGCAGATGAGATGAGGCTGAGGATAGAGCCAGTGTAATGGGTCAGGGCAGCCCTGCCAGCCTGCAACAATGACAGAGCTCTGGGCTCCAGGCCCCCCCACAGCGCTCCCATCTGCAATCATTACAGTGACTACTGAGACATGAAAAGCCCCGCACTCCCGCCGCGCACCACGCTGACATGTGCCCATCAGGCACCACGCACACTCACACCGCACGTTAGGGGGAGAGAAGAGAAGACCGAAAGATGTCATGTCCCACTCAACCAGAGTGCCCACCACAACACTCCTCATAAGACATACTATGCATTCAGGGTTGTTATCAGATAGAAACAGTGTCTGTGCTCTTAGTGCAGCAGGTGTGATGGGGAGACGACTGTCACTGGTCCATATGATGATTCAGAAGCAAAGAGCCCCGACTAAGAGGCTGGGAGTGGGGAAAGGGGAACGATAGAGGAGATTCACGCTGGGACCAGAACCTGAACCAGGGTTTACCGGTAGCGTTCGCCATACGACAGGCCAAACCCTCTGGTCAGTGAGGAGGTGACGGAGGCTGGCTACCACCCCACCCTGCTCATCAAACAAGCCGGTGGGGATGAGGCAGGGACCAGAGGGGCGGTAACCCACTCCAGACCCCAGACCCCAGTCCCTAGCCTTTGATGGATTATCTGTAGAAGCTGGGAAGACCACATGATTTACTGCAGAGAAGAGTAATACTCTCCAGAAATAACCTGTCTCAAACCTGTAGCTGTTCAGAGCTGTGAGGATGGTGACACTTGGAGTAGAGAAACGCAACAGTGAGTGTCACGGCAGTGCGAAATGAGAAGGAGGTGTGTTGTGCTTTAGAGGGCAGATAAGAGTGTAGGTTTTACACCAGTAGGGGGCGACAGAGGATTAACATTAGGGCTCTGACCTGTTTCTATACTTAATACGAACAAATACACTGTCAAACTGATCTCTCACTCAATCAAAGCTCTCTTACCCAACTTTATACGCATTTTTGAGTAACAACCCATCTTTTGACAGAATGTAAAGTATCTATGTCTACATGGAATATTTTACATTTAAAATAGGTGAGAAAGGGAACCGTGCATGGAACCTTTCTTATCTGTTTAGTGTTAATGGATGTAGGCAGGGAGGTACTCACCCAGTCCATCATGACCGTGCCGTCGTCCTCACAGCCTTCCTCCAGCTCGGTTCCGTTGATAAGCACCAGTGCGCCGCCCGCGTGCCTTCCCATCCTCAGCAAACAACAAATAAGAAAGTCAATTCATAAACAACAATTCATTTGCATTATCATAACGTCATACCTTGTCCTCCTGCTAAAGACAGCTATTACAACAAATAAAATTTTAAAAACAGATCTTAGGTGATGCGGATCTTATTCACCCGGCACGCGCATACACACGTACTGCACACACACGCACACACACATGCACACACGCAGACACCCACAAACACTCCACCACATCTCTGCTAATCGATTCAGCCTTGCTCAACTAAAATAATTGCCCAAGCACCTGTCCGTTAGGTCTGAGGGAGAGAGAGTGTCACACATTAGGCCTGGTGGGAGATGCGACAGGGCTAAGTTAGACACATCAAGACAGTGAGTTCTCGCTCAAAGTGCCGCTAATTGCAAGGTTGGAACCAAATGAAGCTGTACACGGGGGGACAGTTTCCCTAGGGAGCCAGAGGCAGGGTTCACCGCCCGCGTTTTGCGTCTTCCCGTGTCTAGTGACAGAGAGAGGCGCTTGGCATGGACGAAGCTTTATGTCGGGGTTCCGGCTGATTTACTTTTGTTTTTGGACATAAAACACTGTAAAAACACGAGCAAATCAGCTCCAAGTCATTTTCGTTTAGTAAATCTTCCCGCGCATAATAAATAGATATGTGTGATCGTTTCCGAATGTAAGTCTTACATTGTTATGTTTTAGTAAAAAAATTATATCTGTTGGGGCTTCTTGCGGTCAATCTGCAGTCTACAAATGATTTGGAATTATGTTCCGGTCCAGTCACCATCCGCTCCAGACAAAAAATCCGCCTGAGGCTGAATCTAGTTGATGATCCTTGCTTTTATGTGCTACCCAGCTGGCTGCACTGAGGGCCCAGAGTAGCCAGGTAGGGTGAGAGAGGACTGGGGAGGGGCTCCCTGTCAGGGCCAGGGTGGCAAGGCTAAGGTGCATGGATGGTAGGAGACACTGGATGAATCCATTCCCCAGATTAACACTACTGTTTCTTTGTCACCCTGGCTCACAATGTAACCGACTAGACGTGACCTTGGTTCTCTGAGGAGTCGGGGAGGATTATGGGTGTTTGAGATGCCCCCGGGAGCTGGAAGGTGACACAATGATACACAACACAGTTGGCAGTGAAGTGTCCGGGGCTATTTTCACCCAGTCATATTGTCAGTGATAATGCATGAGTCAGATTCACTAGCACTGCGCTTGAAGCCACCTTCCATTGACAAAATAGACATCCCCAATAGAAAACAACAGCAACAAGAGAACTAAAATTCATTGCAGGGCTGATACCTAAAAAAAACAGTGAACCCCGTTCAAGTTGCCAATACTGTTCTTCCTCTGTGGCCATTGACGCTGTTGGAGTGTGTCTCTCTCTGCTGGGCTACAGGTTGCTGCCAGCGGTAGTATTACGTCCCATGATGCTCCCCGGTGCAGCTGAGCCCGGCTTTGAGGTGGGCACCACCATCGAGTCGACACAGGCCCCCCATGCCCTGCCCACAGGGGCTGACACAGCAAAGTGTTTGAAGACAGTGTGGGGGAAGAGTGGGAGAACGCAGCCCCAGGAAAATGGCAGTGCGCAGCGTGAGTGCAGTGTTGTTGTCCAATATGTTCCCCTTGATTTATAGTCCAGCTTCGTCACAACACAACAGTGAAAGACTACTTCACTTTGAGTCACTGCTGGCTCTGCCGACTGGGTCTGACATCTCCTGCCAGGAGTACAGGACAATGGAAGCTCTTGATCCATTTTAAGAGAGTAGTAGGCAACGTGAGTGTTTGATTAAAAAGTAAAAGGTTTGAGATTGGTCTTCCTTTGTAAACCAGATGAAAAATGGAGAGGTGTTTTTTGATAACTATTGACAGAAACACCAAGGTGGTGACGGATCTGTTTTCAGCTATCGACGAGGTAAAGGCATGGTGGTAATTGTGTGAATGTGTGTTGGTGGAGGGGGGGGGGTCCTCTCACCTTTAGTTGCAGGCCCTGGGTAGAGGAGGGCCATGGGACAGAGGCCATATAGGGCTGGCCGGGTGTCCTTTGTGTGAGGCCGGAGAGCTGGACCTGGTACTTCTTCATAGTGACTCTCAGCTCCTTAGCCTGGCTCAGCATCTTCCAGCGGATGCAGAGGACGAGGAGAAGCACACCTCTCATACCTATTAGTCGTCCCACAGCACACAACAGACTGTGAGAGGCTTTCATAGTTACAAAGGTAGTGTAGGTGTGTGTGTTCATGCGAATGAGCTTGCATGTGTGTGTGTGTGTGTGTGTGTGTGTGTGTGTGTGTGTGTGTGTGTGTGTGTGTGTGTGTGTGTGTGTGTGTGTGTGTGTGTGTGTGTGTGTGTGTGTGTGTGTGTGTGTGTGTGTGTGTGTAGGTGTATGCGTTTGATGCTTATGTGAAATACATTGCAGTCAATGGGAAGAGATGATGATAAAGCTGCAACGGGTATATTGGTGAAGGACTTAGAAAGACATGTTTCTCTCTCTCTATTCTCCAATTCCTCCCTCCCTCCCTCCCTCCCTCCCTCCCTCCCTCCCCCTCCCTCCCTCCCTCCCTCCCTCCCTCCCTCCCTCCCTCCCTCCCTCCCTCTCTCTCCTCTCCACTCCCTCCTCTCTCCTTCACCCTCTCCCCTCCCTCACTATCCCCTTCTCTCTCTCCCTTCCTCCTCCCCCCTCCATTCTCTCCCTCCTTATGTCCCTCCCTCCCCCTCTTGTCATCTCTCTCTCTCCCTCCTCCACAGACAGGATGTGGAATAGAGAATGAAGCACCATGTTGAGGATGGATTAAGCTATTTCCTGTTGCCGCAGTAAGCTGAACCTCAACACAAGAGAGCATCCCTGTAAGGTCATGATGGGTTGTGTGGAAGGACGGTTAGCTAGTTCAGTTGCAGTCCACGGTTATGTGAGGGCTGTAGGTAATGATTTTATATGGAAGAAAGGCCTTGTTCTCTGAGGGACCAAGCTTTCACTGTGAAGAGTTCATTTCACATGCTCAGGCTTGCGTTCATCGGGAGCGTCTGTTGAGCAATCTCATATGTGAATTTTGTTTGTAGCCTCAACCGTTCTGCCGATGTCACTCAAAAGCACATTAACTCCAGGTCAGGCTTCAATTGAGGACTACAATACCTTCCTGCCATATAGTGGGGGGAGGGGCACATTAATTAATTGTTAATTGGATTAAGGTTTGGGTTTTTTCTAGGGTTGAGGCCTGAACTCTTACCCTAGGTTCATATCCACTCCTGGCTCAACCTTAACCCTAACCCTACTTTCATATCTACACATAGGTCAATTTTATCCCTAAAATTTATCCATAAACCCTAGGTTTAGGGTTGAGCTGGGACGAAGATGGCACCGGAGAGGATGCCTGTCTTATCGGCTCTTAACCAACCGTGCTATTTTGTTTGTTTTTTAGCGTTGTTTGTAACTCGTTTTGTACATACTGCTGATGACTACAGTCTCTTATGACCAAAAAGAGCTTCTGGAGATCAGAACTGTGATTACTCACCTCAGATTAGACAAAGAGTTCATCTTCAATGAGTCGGATGGGAGGGACTCCTACAAACAGCTGACCAGGCCCAGATCCCCGGCGTTCGCTGGAGAAGGAAACTGAGATTTCGCAGAAAAAGATCAGGGTGCGAGTGGCTAATCGGCCTTTGCCTTCCGTCCTGCTAGCTAATGTTCAATCGCTGGAAAGTGAATGGGACGAACTGAAAGCAAGTTTATCCTACCAACTGGACATAAAAAACTGTAATATCTTATGTTTCACAGAGTCCTGGCTGAACGACAACATTAAGAACATACAGCTGGCGGGTTACACAGACCTCCTAATTGTCCCTAGAATTTCTAAGCAAACAGCTGGAGGCAGGGCTTTCTCCTATAGAGCTCCATTTTTATGGAATGGTCTGCCTACCCATGTGAGAGACGCAGACTCGTTCTCAACCAACCGTCTTTATTGAAGACTCATCTCTTCAGCAGGTCCTATGATTGAGTGTAGTCTGGCCCAGGAGTGTGAAGGTGAATGGAAAGGCTCTGGAGCAACGAACCGCCCTTGCTGTCTCTGCCTGGCCGGTTCCCCTCTTTCCACTGGGATTCTCTGCCTCTAACCCTATTACAGGGGCTGAGTCACTGGCTTACTGGTGCTCTTTCATGCCGTCCCTATGAGGGGTGCGTCATTTGAGTGGGTTGACTCACTAATGTGATCTTCATGTCTGGGTTGGCGCCCCCCCCTTGGGTTGTGCCGTGGCGGAGATCTTTGTGGGCTATACTTGGCCTTGTCTCAGGATGGTAAGTTGGTGGTTGAAGATATCCCTCTAGTGGTGTGGGGGCTGTGCTATGGCAAAGTGGGTGGGGTTATATCCTTCCTGTTTGGCCTTGTCCGGGGGTATCATCGGACAGGGCCACAGTGTCTCCTGACCCCTCCTGTCTCAGCCTCCAGTATTTATGCTGCAGTAGTTTATGTGTTGGGGGGCTAGGGTCAGTTTGTTATATCTGGAGTACTTCTCCTGTCTTATCCGGTGTCCTGTGTGAATTTAAGTATGCTCTCTCTAATTCTCTCTTTCTCTCTTTCTTTCTCTCTCTCGGAGGACCTGAGCCCTAGGACCATGCCTCAGGACTACCTGGCATGATGACTCCTTGCTGTCCCCAGTCCACCTGGCCGTGCTGCTGCTCCAGTTTCAACTGTTCTGCCTGCGGCTATGGAATCCTGACCTGTTCACCGGACGTGCTACCTGTCCCAGACCTGCTGTTTTCAACTCTCTAGAAACAGCAGGAGTGGTAGAGATACTTTTAATGATCGGCTATGAAAAGCCAACTGACATTTACTCCTGAGGTGCTGACTTGCTGCACCCTCGACAACTACTGTGATTATTATTATTTGACCATGCTGTGATTATTATTATTTGACCATTATTATTTGACCACCATTGTATCTGTTCCCAAGAGCACTAAGTTAACCTGCCTAAATGGTTACCGACCTGTGGCACTCACGTCTGTAGGCATGAAATGCTTTGAAAGGCTGGTCATGGCTCACATCAACACCATTATCCCAGAAACCCTAGACCCACTCCAATTTGCATACCGCACCAACAGATCCACAGATGATGCAATCTGTATTGCACTCCACACTGCCCTTTCACACCTGGACAAAAGGAACGCCTATGTAAGAATGATATTCATTGACTACAGCTCAGCGTTCAACAACAGAGTGCCCTCAAATCAAATCAAATCAAAATTTCACAACATCTACCTTATACACACAGTGTAAAGGAATGAATAAGAATATGTCCATATAAATATATGGATGAGAGATGGCTGAACTGCATAGACAAGATGCAGTAGATGGTATATAGCACAGTATATACATATGAGATGAGTAATGTAGGGTATGTAAACATTATATAAAGTGCCATTGTTTAAACGTGACTAGTGATACATGTATTACATCCCATTTTTAATTATTAAAGTGGCTAGAGATTTGAGTCAGTATGTTGGCAGCAGCCACTCAATGTTAGTGATGGCTGTTTAAGGGTTCTCTGAAGAAAGACAGAAGGCTTTGGAATGTGTTGGGTGGACGAGAGGAGAGCAACGTGTTGGTATAGAGAATACAGATGGACACCTGTGGATTAGGTGAAAGAGGGGTTGAGGTTAGGAGGTGAGAACAGATTCCTTTAAGGGAGTAATAATGGTTTGGTATCTTGTTACCCTTTTCCTGTTGAACCATAAAATGTAAGGATTGGAGAGAAGGAGTGTCTTAAGTGGGATGTATATAACTGTGACGGTAAGAAATGTTTTGCCGTCTGAATTACAGCTGTACAGAACCATTGGGAATAATTAAACTATCTCCTCCCTTATTTACTCTGAAAAATAAAAACCTAACAATGGGTATTCCTCTTTTCCAGATCATTTACAAACCAAACGTGTGTTTAGTGAGTCCGCCAGATCAGAGACAGCAGGGATGTCCAAGGATGTTCTCTTGATAAGTGTGTGAATTGGACAATTAAAAAAAAAATCTAATTTTTGGTGTCAGGGAGAATGTATGGAGTAAAAAAAGACATTATTTTTTTTAGGAATGTAGTAAAATAAAAGTAGTCAAAATTATAAATAGTACAGTAAAGTACAGATACCCCCCCAAAAAACGACTTAAGTAGTACTTTAAAGTATTTTTACTGAAGTACTTTACACCACTGCCAACACAGAGACCCAACCCAATACACCCCAACACCACTCTAAGTGGTGACTATGGATAAAGGGGTTAAGGTGGAGAAAGTTGTGACGATGTGACAAAACAAAGTCAAAACCAATCCTGTCAGTTTCCCTTCTGAACCCTCCCCAATACTAACCTCTACACACACCAAAAACAGAGTTCTCCCAGAGCCCACTGTGAGACTCTCCCCCTTACCTTCACCCAGACACTCCACCCCAACATCCCCAGTCTTCACTCCAGTCTTGAACCGGCCCACCAGACACGACATCACACATTAAAAAAGTAAGTATTGGCAAATAAGGTCTCACAAACAAATTGCCATCATTTGGTGCCTCAAACTTGAGCCGAATAACTCCCCACCCATACAAACACATCCAAATTGACAGTTATCCTAGAGCACAGTTCCACTACATTACTGGGGTCTTGGCCAAATCTACCCCAAACCCCAACACCAGAGGTGAATTTAACAAGGGAAATAGTTTGCGAACGTTGGCTAACATATTCCATTCGTTTTGTATTAGCCATGACTATTCTCTAGCGTTAGCTAACAGTCTGAGAAGGTAGTGTGCAGTGAACGTAAGTGTCTGTTTCGGTTTTAAACTGCAATTAAAAATAATCAAGTGGCCATGTAGAATTTCTAACTATATTTAGTAGCAATAGCTAAGTCATTTTCGGTTTGAATATTGCCGCTAAAAAGCCACAGTAATCCTTACAAAAAGGAGCTATTTGATGTTCATTCAAATCTTTCAACTGAAAATTGTTACTCTGGCAACATGTTCGCCGCAAACAGAAGCCTTGTTGAACCTGCCTCAGGGTTATGGTGCTGTCTCTGGGGCTCAACAATAAAGACCAAACACAGAGACAAACAACCATAGGACAACTGCAATCATTCCACAGTAAAGCTACAGCCATGTACCCCAATGCAACCATCTACTTCCCCATCATTAACTACTCACCCTACCTGTCAGAGAAACAACAAGCCATGCTCAAACACATTCATTCACACATCGCCACACACTACAACCCCCTACTACAAATCCATCGGCTCAGGATTCCACACCGAAAAAGGCAACATACACTGGACACCAGCCACGGCTGCAAAGAACCTGAAACATTGGGCAGGACAGTTAAAGTAGTGGGGGAGGGTATGATTACACCATAGCCTCTCCACCAAGACACAAACATCATCAGTCTCTCATCCACTTTTCACCTATTACACTCTGAGACTGAGCTGCTGGAAAGTGGGCTCACCTACATCCACGCCGCTGCACTATGGGGACCGCCAAAGAGACATCCACAGACACCATAGAACTCTCAAACTGCTGGACTATTTTGACTATACATCTGACTACCTGACCCCACCATTCATTGTCCCATCTAGATGGGAACCAAAACTATAGACGATATCGGCACCTATTGGAAGACCAACGCACAAAACCAACACACAAATGACCAGACTTTCATACCTCTACCATAACCTCACCCAAGAAGACAAGCCATAGCCAAATTCCATAAACACAAAGACATAACCATAAAACCAGCAGACAAAGGCTACAAGATGGTAACCACTGATAACCAACAATGCCTCTTTGAAGCCAACTGGCAACTCACTGACTCACAACACTACACTCCTTTCCCTGCTTTACACAGATCCAGACACAGATACAAAGCAGACAGATAATAGCAGAAAATACATTATGCATAGAAAAAAGTCATATGTAGACGGACCAGACCCACCCAGATAGATACTTCTCTATCTCCTCCCTACGATCCAGATACCCGGACAGTCCCTTTTGAGGTCCCTAAGGGAAGAGACAGATTGTTGTCCGACTGTGGGAGTGAGAACTATGACTGCACTGTCGGAGCTGGAAACACAAATACACCCACAATAACATCTGCTAAGCACGTGTATGTGAACAATAACATCTGCTAAGCACGTGTATGTGAACAATAACATCTGCTAAGCACGTGTATGTGAACAATAACATCTGCTAAGCACGTGTATGTGAACAATAACATCTGCTAAGCACGTGTATGTGAACAATAACATCTGCTAAGCACGTGTATGTGAACAATAACATCTGCTAAGCACGTGTATGTGAACAATAACATCTGCTAAGCACGTGTATGTGAACAATAACATCTGCTAAGCACGTGTATGTGAACAATAACATCTGCTAAGCACATGTATGTGAACAATAACATCTGCTAAGCACGTGTATGTGAACAATAACATCTGCTAAGCACGTGTATGTGAACAATAACATCTGCTAAGCACGTGTATGTGAACAATAACATCTGCTAAGCACGTGTATGTGAACAATAACATCTGCTAAGCACGTGTATGTGAACAATAACATCTGCTAAGCACGTGTATGTGAACAATAACATCTGCTAAGCACGTGTATGTGAACAATAACATCTGCTAAGCAGGTGTATGTGAACAATAACATCTGCTAAGCAGGTGTATGTGAACAATAACATCTGCTAAGCACGTGTATGTGAACAATAACATCTGCTAAGCACGTGTATGTGAACAATAACATCTGCTAAGCACGTGTATGTGAACAATAACATCTGCTAAGCACGTGTATGTGAACAATAACATCTGCTAAGCACGTGTATGTGAACAATAACATCTGCTAAGCACATGTATGTGAACAATAACATCTGCTAAGCACGTGTATGTGAACAATAACATCTGCTAAGCACGTGTATGTGAACAATAACATCTGCTAAGCACATGTATGTGAACAATAACATCTGCTAAGCACGTGTATGTGAACAATAACATCTGCTAAGCACGTGTATGTGAATAACATTTGATTTGATTTGAGACTGACACTGACACTGTTGATTGCATGTGCATTTGAAATGTACTGTACTTTTCACCACATTTGTTGACAACAAAATCTGAAAACACTCTGGATACATTCAGTAACATTCTAATAATATTCCTGGGAAATGTGGGTTAGGTGCAACACGACAAGGTTTAGAGTAAGAGGATTAAAAAGTGGCAACACACCTCTTCAATGTGAGCACAGTTCCTGAGTAATTTAATGCACTTTTATGACTTTTTAGCTCTCCTAGGTGTGCCGTTGAGAACTAGAGCACTTGTAGTTTTTTGTTTGGAACACAACCCTGCATCCCCGCCATCACACGGTTACTGTCGCTGTTCACGCAATCCAAACACGGTCCATTATCAATCTCAATCTGGTTCAGGTGGGCATCGATTGAAATACGGTTCTATAGCTAACATGACTAGCTAAGTTATAGAACATGACATTACAGTGTTAGGCTTTAACAATGCAATTCAGGGAAACAGGTCATCATTTTGGTGCGCATAGAAAGGAGTCATGACTCCTGAGGTCATTCAGGTGCGTGTGCCTCTGAATATTTTCTTCACAATAGACAAACATAGGCTTGTTCTGAGGTGTTCAGGTTCAGAACAGCTGTCAGTCAAAGCCCATACAGCAGACTGTAATGTATTGACATAAGCATCAAACACTATATATACAAAAGTATGTGGACACCCCTTCAAAAGAGTGAATTTGGCTATTTCAGCCACACCGGTTGCTGACAGGTGCATAAAATCGAGCACACAGCCATGCAATCTCCATAGACAAACATTGGCAGTAGAATGGCCTTACTGAAGAGCTCAGTGACTTTCAACGTGGCACCGTCATAGGGTGCCACCTTTGCAACAAGTCAGTTAGTCAAATTTCTGCCTGCTAGAGCAGCTCCGGTCAACTGTAAATGCTGTTATTGTGAAGTGGAAAAGTCTAGGAGCAACAACGGCTCAGCCGCAAAGTGGTAGGCCACACAAGCTCACAGAACAGGACCGCCATGTGCTGAAGTGCGTAGTGCTTAAAAATCGCCTCAGTTGAAACACTCACTACCGAGTTCCAAAGTGCCTATGGAAGCAATATCAGCACAAGAACTGCTCGTCAGGAGCTTCATGAAATGGGTTTCCATGGCCGAGCAGACGCACACAAGCGTAAGATCACCATGCACAATGCCAAGCTTTGGCTGGGGTGGTGTAAAGCTCGCCGCCATTGGAATCTGGAGCAGTGGAAATAAGTTGTCTGAAGTAATGAATCACACTTCACCATCTGGCAGTCCAACGGACAAATCTGGGTTTGGCGTATACCAGGACAACGCTACCGCCCCAGAATGCATAGTGCCAACTATAAAGTTTGGTGGAGGAGGAATAATGTTTTTGGGGGGTATCTTTACTTTACTTTGCTATTGATATTTTGGGCAACTTTTACTATTACTCCACTACATTCCTAAAGAAAATAATATACTTTTTACTCCATACATTTTCCACCCAAAAGTACTCGTTACGTTTTCAATGCTTAGCAGGACAGGAAACTGGTCCAATTCACACACTCAAGAGAGAAAATTCCTGGTCATCTCTACTGCATCTGATCTGGCAGACTCGCTAAATACATATGCTTCATTTGTAAATTTGTGTTCTGTGCCCCTGGCTATTTATATTCTTAATATAAGGAATTTTAGATAATTTACACTTAAGTATATTTTAGCAATTTAATTTACTTTTGATACGTAAGTATATTTAAAACCAAATACTTTTAGACTTTTACTCAAGTAGCATTTTACTGGGTGACTTTCACTTTTACTTGAGTCATTTTCTATTAATGGAACTTTACAAATATGAAAATTGTGTACTCTTTCCACCACTGATTTCTAGAGTTTTCCCTGTTAGTTAACACTATTAATGTTTCCCTTTACTGTGGCAATTATGATCGAATCAACGCAATATTAGACACTTTCAATGCAACATAGGGTTTTATTGTGCATGACTCAGCCCGTACTCTACAGAGACTGGTGTGGCATGACAAATTAGAGCTGCAGTAGGCCTACAAAACCAATCAGAGCTGCAGTAAGCCTATACACAAATACACCACTGCCGTATATGGATCTGTGCCATTTACTTTGAACTGGACTGTGTTTACAGCATGAGTGGTCATGAGTTGATGCGCTCGTTTTGAGATCAAAGCAGGAGCTGCACGTAGCAACGAGTGCATATTTTGTTCATATCCTTTGCTAGTTAGTGAGTTATTAGGCCGGTTATAGATCATTTGTAGTCAGCAAGGGGGGAGTGATTGCTTCCTACAAGGGCACAAAACATGTACATTTCTAGACACCTTTGGAAAGCAAGTCAGGTAAAGAGCTTTTTTTTGTCTTCAAGGGGCAGTGTTGTATTTTGAGACACGCTTGACTAAGCTAAGTAGCCAATAGGCAGAGGGTAGCATAATTTGTCTGATTCTCTGTTATAATGGTATGGGAATAATAATGCACTTTATTTTGTAAAGTGGTTTCTTGCATCAAACAACACAACAACATTTTCAGTCACCTCCTTGTCTGAAGGACAAGTGGAAAACAGGTTAATCTCAAGCCCTGCATGTTTTTTTCAAAAGTCTCATGGAATGTAGGCCTACTCTACATTGAACACCACACATTGGCTGCTACTGTAGGCTGAATGATAGAACAGCTATTTCCATGTTAAAATGTAAAGGGATGCATTTTCTCATTAAAAAAATGGTAGTCCACTCTGGTAGCCTACTTGGCCACTGTTAAAACAGCCTCAGTGTTCACAGTAAAAGCATGCTGGAAGTTTTCACCAAAATCAAGTTTGCGCTCAGCAGAACTTAGATTTTGGTGACAGGGACACATCAATTCCCACAAGGAGCAGGAGCTGCTGTAGCAGGGTTGAGCACTAACATATTCTACCCTCGTATGAATGATTCTAGCCAAAGTAGCTGTACTTTAGCATTTCAATCATGTTGTATTGAAATAATGTTTTCCAAGGTCAGTTATTCCGTTCGTAAACACATTTCTACAGCTGTACCTTGACTGGCTGCTTCACCGCTTGGTACACACAACATTTGCTCACACATGCAAAACACACACACACACACACACACACGCATATTGACGGCCCACCTACTCACACATAGACATACTTCCACACTCTTCAGATATGTTGCTGCTACTCTGTTCATTATGTACATTAAGCCTAGTTACTTTACCCTCTACATACATGTACATATTACCTCAATTACCTCAATTACCTCGTACCCCTGCACATTGACTCTGTACTGGTACTCCTTGTATATAGTCTTGTTATTGTTATTTTTATTGTGATACTATTTCCATTTTTATTTAATTTTTTTGCAAATGTTGCTAACTTTTTAACTCTACGTTGTAGGGAAAGAGCTCATAAGTAAGCATTTCACGGTGAAGTCTATACCTGTTGTATTCGGCGCATGTGACATAACATTTCATTTTATTTTTATATTATAGTTTATATTGCACTCTGTGTCCAATCCCTACGTATCCAAACAATGATACAGTATATTCAATACATTTGTAATGTGGGTGAACTACCCATGTAACACTTGTATAAGGAGTCCTCGATGTTGCTTTATTATGTAATGAGAAGCTTCAGGTCTGCCCATCCCGTTCCGCAGGGCTGTGGTGGAGTGTTGTTATTACTGTGTGTATGGAGTCAGTGAGGCATATAGAAGTCCAGTGCTATAATGACCAGGGCTGCTTTGAGGTCCCAGGCCGTCGAGGACCAACAGGGCCTCTCCTCTCAATGGCCCATCCACTGCTTCACTTCACCCACAGCACAACAGAGCACAGACAAAACAGAATATTTCGGGACCTAATGCTCTCACACAATGGGGGTAGATGAGTCAACAAAACTCGGTGTGGTGTTTGTTAAACGAAAGAATGAAAGAAAAGCAAGAAGATAAGGATGAAGATACAACTACACTGCCACAATACCGTAGTAATCAGATTTAATAACAACAGCAATTCAGTAGTAAAACAACCCTTCAACCCATGGACAGAAAGGAGACGTGACTGAGGTTTGTCACGTTCACAAAGCGTCCTTTCTCTTCCTCTGTCGTTCTCTCTGGCACTCCTCTATTTGCTACTCCTCTCATCTCGGTCATCGCAGTGAAATCAATTATTCATCCAGCTAGTGAAGTGGGAGACAGTCAGCGTTGTGTTGTTTCATGAAGAGGGTGATACACACACAAGTCAATAACTCATTGCAGGCCCATTGTGGTGGGAGGTAAGAATCAGAGAATGCTCAGTGAAAGGCTGCCCTCAGACTGACACACAGTATTCAGAGGACAAGACCAACCCGCTAACACAGTCCCCACTCTAACAGAGGGAGAGAGCAAAAGAGAGAGAGAGGCGAGAGAGGGAAATTGCAGAACTTTTTCCCATTCCCCGAAGCACTATAGTGGAACAAATGACTCAATGTGCTCTGTATGCTAGTAGTTTGAAACCTATTGCACTGTACTGTAAGTAAATCTTGTTCTTGAAATGTAAAGCGGCTGCTCGTAGGTCACCGTCTCACCCACAGCACAATGAGAAGAATCCACAGTAGATGCAGTCAGCTATCTCTTTGTTCTTTCAGGCATAACAAAGCTCTCTTATAGCAGTGAGAGGCACTCCACCATCTCTTAGCCATAACCTCTCACTCAAACAGTGAAGTCCCACCCTCTGTTTAACAGGTTACACACTTGTCCCTATGACTCCATAAAACACCAAAGATCAGTGGGAGACTAGTGTGTGGCGGGCACTGATGCATAACATTCCAATTTCAGAGCAAGCAGGAGTTAGGCTGCAATACAGAGAAGAAGAGGAGAGGAGAATCAAGGCCCAACTCTGACTGAGTGCAAAAACTGGTCCAGTGTGTGTGCTATTGTATTACTGTACAGCAGGGTTCCCCAACTAGCAGCCCGCAGGCAATTTTATTTGTTCCCCTAAGTTTTCTGAGAAATAAAGGAATGTAAATATACAGTGCATTTGGAAAGTATTCAGACCCCTTGACTTTTTCCACAATTTGTTACATTACAGCCTTATTCTAAAAAGTATTAAATTACAGATTTTCCTCATCAATCTACACACAATACCCCACAATGACAAAGTGAAAACAGGTTTTTAGAAACAGAAATACCTTATTTACATAATTATTCAGACCCTTTGCTATGAGACTCGATATTGAGCTCAGGTGCACCCTGTTTCCATTGATCATCCTTGAGAGGTTTCTATAACTTGATTGGAGTTCACCTGTGGTAAATTCAATTGATTGGACATCATTTGGAAAGGCACACACCTGTTTATATAAGGTCCCACAGTTGACAGTGCATGTCAGAGCAAAAACCAAGCCATGAGGTCGAAGGAATTGTTCACAGAACTCCGAGACAGGATTATGTCGGGGCACAGATCTGGGGAAGGGTACCAAAAAATGTCTGCTGTACTGAAGGTCCCCAAGCACACAGTGGCCTTTATCATTGTTAAATAGAAGAAGATTGGAACCACCAAGACTCTTCCTAGAGCTGGCCACCTGGTCAAATGGAGTAATCAGGGGGGGAGGGCCTTGGCCAGGGAGGTGGCAAAGAACCCGATGGTCACTCTGACAGAGCTCCAGAGTTCCTCTGTGGAGATGGGAGACCCTTCCAGAAGGACAACCATCTCTGCAGCACTCCACCAATCAGGCCTTTATGTGGAGTTTCCAGATGGAAGCCACTCTTCAGTAAACGGCACATGACAGCCCGCTTGGAGTTTGCCAAAAAGCACCTAAAGACTCTCAGACCATGAGAAACAAGATTCACTGGTCTGATGAAACCAAGAATGAACTCTTTGGCCTGAATGCCAAGCGTCACGTCTGGAGGAAACCTGGCACCATCCCTACGGTGAACCATGGTAGTGGCAGCATTATGCTGTGGGGATGTTTTTCAGCAGCAGGGACTGGGAGACTAGTCAGGGTTTGATTTATTTGATTTGATTAGGATGTCTTTTAGTCCCCATTTGGACCAATCTTCAAAGAGTCCTTAAACATTAAAATACAATTTATAATACAAACACACTTTCACATATAACACACTATTACAAACATACATAATATACTAACATAATAACCCAATAAATACTCAATCTAAATAATGTTTACATTTTTATATTGAAAGGTTTCTAGTTTGCTCAGTTAATTTATTCCATTTCTTTATTGCTCTAAATCGAAATGTTCTTTTGCCTATTTCTCTTTTCTTTCTGGATAACGCATAGATGGTGGACAATCTATTCCTAGTATTTACGGAATGTCTGTCTCTTACCAACTGAATACCATTGTGAATAGAACTTGGCCATTTTAAATGATGTATATTATGAAATAAAATAAGCATGTTTTTTTTTCAATTATCCTGTCGATTGACCAACCAAGAACACTGCGCATGACTGCAACAGAAGAACCATATCTCCTCCTTAAAACAATCCTTGCTGCTTTGTTCTGTGCATTCTGCAGCCTCCTAACTTCACTTGATGATGCATTTCCCCAGACCACAGTACAGTAGTTCACCTGACTCTCAATTAATGCTTGTGTTATTTGCTGAAGAATTTTTCCTGGTAAATATTTAGCTATCCTTCTGATTATGCATGCTGTTTTAATTATTTTCTTTTTACATAGATTCGTTATTTGAGATGACCATGATAAGCAGTTGTCTAGCTGCACTCTCAATAGTTTGGTTTCTGCCACTTCTTCAATTTGTACTCCTCCCATACTTAATTGTATCCCATGCTGTTTTGGCCTTTTCCTAGTTGAACAGACCAACATAACTTTGGTTTTCTTGGTGTTTAAAACAAGTTGTTTTGGCAAACCCACCCCCTGATATTCTCCAAATCTCCTTGTAAAGCTTGCTGTACCTGTTTAACCGATTGTCTTGCTGCATAAATTGTAGTATCATCTGCAAATATCGTAGCTTGAGCCAAGGCATAGGGAAGATTGTTGATATATATTAAATAAAGAAGTGGCCCAAGGCAGCTGCTCTGCGGTATTCCACAGTTTAACACATGAGGGGAAGAAAATGAACCATTGATATACTGTAGGTGGACTGTTTCCTGTCAGTTAGATATGACTGTACCCAATTCAATGCTACCTCCTTAAAACCATAATGCATACATTTTGTCAAAATTATTTAATGATCCTCTAAATCAAATGCTGCACTGAAATCGACAAATAGTACACCCACAAACTCGCCATTATCCATAGCATTGAGCCACTGGTCAGTCATGTCAACCAATGCAGTGGTAGTGGAATGGTTTTTGCGATAAGCATGCTGATTGGCTGTAATCAGATCATGCTTTTCCATGTACTCCCACATTTGTCTACTCACAATACCTTACTGAGTGTTGGGAGAAGACTAATTGGTCGACTATTGGCAGGAGTAATGGGTTCTTTGCAGTCTTTCGGAATAGGACACAGTTTCACATGCCTCCATACATTTGCAAACATCCCCTTATGCATTTCAGTGGAACTGCAATTTGGGGAGCAGCACAGCAAAGCAAAAAAATTGTCCATAAGACTATAACCTGTAGATTTACCATCAGGTAATGACTTCAATAGGTTTAACACATCCTCCACTGACACCGTTTGTAGACTAAAAGAGCAGATATTGTTGCTCATAATATGATCATCAATCCATGGGACAACAGCTTGTTTGGAAGAATGTATGTTTACATTGTTGCTCAGTAATTACATTTTCTTTGTAAAAAAAATCTGCAAAATGATTGGCAATATCAACTGGTTATGTTATTATTCTCCCGTCAACCTCCACACTAGATGGGCATGATGAGATAGATAGCCCTTAACTGTGTTCCATACCTTTTTAGAATCATTTTTAGAATCAATAAACACATTGTTGTCAAATAACCTTTTTTTTCTTTCGATTCAATTTAACTGCATAATTACGTAATGTTCTATAATTCTGTTCATCAATTTCTAATTTTGACTTGGCTGCCAAGACTTTTGCCATATTTCTTTGAGAAAAAGCCTCACCCAGTTCATCATCAATCCATGGAGATGGACGGGCACCAACTGTACTCTTTCTTACTGGGGCATGATGGTCCATTACCTCCATGAGCAAATCAATAAAACATTCTGTAGAGTGATTTAAATCATCCTCTAGATAAATCAGCTCCCAGGGTACAGCAGCCAAATCATTTAAAAATAGCTCATGATTAAATGTTTTAAAATTTCTTTTGACCACAATCCTAGGGGGTTTCTTTCGGAACCTTGGTAGATCTAGTAGTATCATTAAACATTTGTTTCAAACCACAGTTCTTGGCATATCTCATCAATTGTGTTCTATTCGAATTATTGTGATCCTTCCAATTTATATTGAAATCACCCAAGATAAATACATGTCTGTTGCTATCTGTGGCCTGGTCAAACCCAGTACATAAGTCATCCAGATAGGACACCGTAGAGCTAGGAGGTCTATATACACACATCCTACCAATATGGGTGCCTGGTGAGGCAGATGTACTTGAGCCCATAGTGCCTCTATTTGACCTACATTAAGGTCATCCCTCCTCTTCAAAGGTATATGATTCTGAATATACAGTGCAACACCCCCACCATTCCTATTCCTGTCCCTTCTCAGTAGACTATATCCTTGAATGTTCATTTGCCCATCATTTACAGATGCATCTAAATGTGTTTCGGTCAAAGCCAAAATATGAATATTATTTATGTTGACCAAGTTAAAAACCTCACGTGTTTTGTTAGGAAGACTACATACATTAACCTGAGCCATATGCAGCCCTTTCCTTATCAAGTGGAGATCAATAGAGCATGTAATCGTTATAGTTGTCATGATACACTACAACACACAAACTCGGTTTTAAACATTAAATTAAAATAGCCAGGGAGTTACTCCAGTGTCCCGATACAATTGTTGATAAAGTTTATCCATCACCATGGAGACTCGTTGATTCAGGCAACGCTTTTCCTTCGTGAGGGGTTATAGTTTTTTTCTCCTTTCATTGACCTCGGTGGGGAAGTGATCATTCATTCCAAAATCAGTGTTTCTGAGTTCTCTGCCCATGTCCTTGGTCATTTCCTTTTGCTTAAATTTGTTAATAATAGCTTGTGGCCTTACCTATTCTATGGACTCTGGAGAAAGTGGCATTACGCACAACATCAGTGGGCAGTTTTAATTGAGTTGACATAAAGTCTCGGACTGTGTCCTCACAGCCTCTGCTGTTGTCATTCTTCGGTATCCCTGAAAATATTAGATTGTCCCGCATTGATCGACACTTTACATCAAGCAGGGCTTCTTTAAGTTGTTTGTTCTCCCTTTGCACCACCTCCACCTTGCCATGAATAGAGTCTACAGAACCTTTCAGCTCCGTGTTCTCTTTCCTTACATCATCAATCTGACGTTGGCTGAATTCTAGACTAGCACATAATGCATTGACGTCCTCTCGTAATATATCCAAGATATCAAGTTTGGCAAACCTTTCATTGAGGGATTTTAACAAGTCAACATCCATATCAGTAAACCTCTCCCCACTCGCCACACGCATCCTCTTACTAGGGGATGGTTTGGTTCCATCGTTGTTACCTATTGGCCAACCTGGTTTTTTGTTTTGTTTTGTAGATTTGGTTGGTTGTCCTTAACAATGCTTGAATCCTCTGAAACCAGCGACATGTTTCTTTGAGTTCGTAAGTATCTCTCGTCAATGAATCGTTTAAGCTCTTCAATGGATTCTGAATCATCCAGTGTGTTTACAGGCAGAGTTACACACACAAACAAACTGTTCCGCAGCAACTGAAAACCGCTGATTAGTTATACAAAGTTTGTAATGATTAATAATGGTCCCCAGTATGGATATAGCTTGGCTGAGGAGACAGTAGCTATGTGGCATTAACTTGTCCATTGATTTTCTGTCGACATTTAGAAAGTTAGAATAGGACATAGGATTGAGGGAAAGATGAATGGAGCAAAGTACAGAGAGATCCTTGATGAAAACCTGCTCCAAATGTGATGTGGTGAGGTTGGACCCCGGTGCAGAGAAGAGACCGGATGAGGAATCAGTGGTTAAGGATAAACATAAATACTTTACTGATAAACAGTAGCCGCAGGATCACAGTACACTGGAAAAAACAACAAACACTAAGTCTCGAAAACTCACTCAAGAAACAAACGCACACTGTAAAAAATTCAAGCTTCTGCAAAGAACACCAGAAAACACACATATTTTAACAGGGAACTCATAATGATTAATAGGACACACCTGAGTGTCATTCATGTCTGTAGGACAGTCTCTGCTGCCCTCTGGTGACAGGTGGAACCATGACACGAAAGCACTCAGGACCTCAGACAGGGGCGAAGGTATACCTTCCAACAGGACAACGACCCAAAGCACACAGCCAAGACAACGCAGGAGTGGCTTCGGGACTTCGGGTCTCTGAATGTCCTTGAGTGGCCCAGCCAGAGCCCAGAATTGAACATGATCTAACATCTCTGGAGAGACCTGAAAATAGCTGTGCAGTGATGCTCCCCATCCAACCTGACAGAGCTTGAGAGGATCTGCAGAGAAGAATGGGAGAAACTCCCCAAATACAGGTGTGCAAAGCTTGTAGTGACATACCCAATCATTCTTGAGGCTATAATTGCTGCCAAAGGTGCTTCAACAAAGTACTGTGTAAAGGGTCTGAATACTTTCCGAAGGCACTGTATATATACAGTGCCTTGCGAAAGTATTCGCCCCCCTTGAACTTTGCGACCTTTTGCCACATTTCAGGCTTCAAACATAAAGATATAAAACTGTATTTTTTTGTGAAGAATCAACAACAAGTGGGACACAATCATGAAGTGGAACGACATTTATTGGATATTTCAAACTTTTTTAACAAATACAAAACTGAAAAATTGGGCGTGCAAAATTATTCAGCCCCTTTACTTTCAGTGCAGCAAACTCTCTCCAGAAGTTCAGTGAGGATCTCTGAATGATCCAATGTTGACCTAAATGACTAGTGATGATAAATAGCAGATCACCCCCACCATCGATGGAACAGTAGTGGAATCAAGTCTCCGATAAATCACAGACAGTGATCGCAGCAGCGCCTCTTCAACCTCAGTGACCCACGACTGCGTGGCCATGCACGCCTCAACTCAATCATCAAGATCTTGTCACCAAAGCAGCATCTCGCAAACTTCTACAGATGCACAATCCACCTGAAATCCTGATCCCGCCTGGTATGGCAATGTAGTGAGGTCTGCAGATCACCGGGGGCAAACTCCTGCCCTCCAGGACACCTAAACCCGATGCTACAGGAAGGCCATAAAGAGGACATCAACCACCCGCATGCCTGTTCACCCCGCTGCCATGCATCAAGAGACAAGCCACCACTAACATTGACTGCCACAATGACACTGACTCTACTCCAGCCACACACTAGCCACTTTAAACAATGCTACCTTATATAATGTTACTTACCCTACATTGTTCATCTCATATGCATACGTTGATACTGTAATATCATCGACTGCATCCTTATGTAATACATGTATCACTAGCCACTTTAACTATGCCACTTGGTTTACATACTTATCTCATATGTATATACTGTACTCGATATCATCTACTGTATCTTGCCTATACAATTCTTTATCCCCTTACACTGCACTTGCTCGTTATTACTGCACTGTGATAGTCTCAGAGGTCCGTTAAAAGCGCAGAGAGCATCATGAAGAACAAGGAACACACCAGGCAGGTCCGAGATACTGTTGTGAAGAAGTTTAAAGCCGGATTTGGATACAAAAAGATTTCCCAAGCTTTAAACATCCCAAGGAGCACTGTGCAAGCGATAATATTGAAATGGAAGGAGTATCAGACCACTGCAAATCTACCAAGACCTGGCCGTCCCTCTAAACTTTCAGCTCATACAAGGAGAAGACTGATCAGAGATGCAGCCAAGAGGCCCATGATCACTCTGGATGAACTGCAGAGATCTACAGCTGAGGTGGGAGACTCTGTCCATAGGACAACAATCAGTCGTATATTGCACAAATCTGGCCTTTATGGAAGAGTGGCAAGAAGAAAGCCATTTCTTAAAGATATCCATAAAAAGTGTTGTTTAAAGTTTGCCACAAGCCACCTGGGAGACACACCAAACATGTGGAAGAAGGTGCTCTGGTCAGATGAAACCAAAATTGAACTTTTTGGCAACAATGCAAAACGTTATGTTTGGCGTAAAAGCAACACAGCCCATCACCCTGAACACACCATCCCCACTGTCAAACATGGTGGTGGCAGCATCATGGTTTGGGCCTGCTTTTCTTCAGCAGGGACAGGGAAGATGGTTAAAGTTAATGGGAAGATGGATGGAGCCAAATACAGGACCATTCTGGAAGAAAACCTGATGGAGTCTGCAAAAGACCTGAGACTGGGACGGAGATTTGTCTTCCAACAAGACAATGATCCAAAACATAAAGCAAAATCTACAATGGAATGGTTCAAACATAAGAATGGCCAAGTCAAAGTCCAGACCTGAATCCAATCGAGAATCTGTGGAAAGAACTGAAAACTGCTGTTCACAAATGCTCTCCATCCAACCTCACTGAGCTTGAGCTGTTTTGCAAGGAGGAATGGGAAAAAAATTCAGTCTCTCGATGTGCAAAACTGATAGAGACATACCCCAAGCGACTTACAGCTGTAATCGCAGCAAAAGGTGGCGCTACAAAGTATTAACTTAAGGGGGCTGAATAATTTTGCACGCCCAAATTTTCAGTTTTTGATTTGTTAAAAAAGTTTGAAATATCCAATAAATGTCGTTCCACTTCATGATTGTGTCCCACTTGTTGTTGATTCTTCACAAAAAATACAGTTTTATATCTTTATGTTTGAAGCCTGAAATGTGGCAGAAAGTTGCAAAGTTCAAGGGGGCCGAATACTTTCGCAAGGCACTGTATATACAGTATCAGTCAAAAGTTTGGACACACTGACTCCTTTAAGGGTTTTTCTTTATTTTGACTATTTTCTACATTGTAGAATAATAGTAAAGAGATCAAAACTGTGAAATAACACATATGCAATCATGTCATAACCAAAAAAAGTGTTAAACAAATCAAAATATATTTTATATTTGCAATTTTTCAAAGTAGCCACCCTTTGCATTGATGACAGCTTTGCACACTCTTGGCATTCTCTCAACCAGCTTCATGAGGTATTCACCTAGAATGCATTTCAATGAACAGGTGTGCCTTGTTACAAGTTCATTTGTGGAATTGATTTCCTTCTTAATGCGTTTGAGACAATCAGTTGTGTTGTGACAAGATATGGGTGGTATACAGAAGACAGCCCTATTTGGTAAAAGACCAAGTCCATGTTATGGCAAAAACAGCTCAAATGAGCAAAGAGAAATGACAGTCCATCATTATTTCAAGACATGGAGTCAATACGGAAAATGTCAAGAACTTGAAGTTTCTTCAAGTGCAATCGCAAAAACCATCAAGCTCTATGATGGAACTGGCTCTCATGAGGACGGCCACAGGGAAGAAAGACCCACTGTTACCTCTGCTGGAGTGGATAAGTTCATTAGAGTTACCTGCCTCAGAAATTGCAGCCCAAATAAATGCTTCAAGTAACAGACACATCTCAACATCAACTGTTCAGAGGAGACTGCGTGAATCGGGCCTTCGTGTTCGAATTGCTGCAAAGAAACCACTAATAAAGGACACCAATAATAATAAGAAACTTGTTAAAGCCAAGAAACACGAGCAATGGACATTAGATCTGTGGAAATCTGTCCTTTGGTCTGACTATCCTACCGATCCTCGACTTCGGCGATGTCATCTACAAAATTGCTTCCAACACTCTACTCAGCAAACTGGATGCAGTTTATCACAGTGCCATCCGTTTTGTCACTAAAGCACCTTATACCACCCACCACTGCGACTTGTATGCTCTAGTCTGCTGGCCCTCGCTACATATTCGTCGCCAGACCCACTGGCTCCAGGTCATCTACAAGTCCATGCTAGGTAAAGCTCCGCCTTATCTCAGTTCACCGGTCACGATGGCAACACCCATCTGTAGCACGCGCTCCAGCAGGTGTATCTCACTGATCATCCCTAAAGCCAACACCTCATTTGGCCGCCTTTCATTCCAGTTCTCTGCTGCCTGTGACTGGAACGAATTGCAAAATCGCTGAAGTTGGAGACTTTTATCTCCCTCACCAACTTCAAACATCTGCTATCTGAGCAGCTAACCGATCGCTGCAGCTGTACATAGTCTATCGGTAAATAGCCCACCCATTTTTACCTACCTCATCCCCATACTGTTTTTATTTATTTACTTTTCTGCTCTTTTGCACACCAATATCTCTACCTGTACATGACCATCTGATCATTTATCACTCCAGTGTTAATCTGCAAAATTGTAATCATTCGCCTACCTCCTCATGCCTTTTGCACACAATGTATATAGACTCTCTTTTTTTTTCTTTTTTTTTCTACTGTGTTATTGACTTGTTAATTGTTTACTCTGTGTTGTCTGTTTACACTGCTATGCTTTATCTTGGCCAGGTCACAGTTGCAAATGAGAACTTGTTCTCAACTAGCCTACCTGGTTAAATAAAGGTGAAATAAAAAAATGACATCAAACTTGACATTTTTGGTTCCAACCACCGTGTCTTTGTAAGAAGCAGAGTAGGTGAACAGATGATCTCCGCATGTGTGGTTTCCTCCGTGAAGCATGGAGGAGGAGGTGTGATGGTGTGCGGCTGCTTTGTTGGTGACACTGTCTGTGATTTATTTAGAATTTAAGGCACACTTTAACCAGCATGGCTACCACAGCAATCTGCAACGATATGCCATCTCATCTGGTTTGCGCTTAGTGGGACTATCATTGTTTTTCAACAGGACAATGACCCAACACACTCCCAGGCTGTGTAAGGGCTATTTGACCAAGAAGGAGAGTGATGGTGTGCTGCATCAGATGACCTGGCCTCCACAATCACCCGACCTCAACCCAATTGAGATGGTTTGGGATGAGTTGGACCAATAACGGTGTTTCTGAAATGATTCATTAAATGGGATACAAAGTCATAAATAGATGGATTCAGACTCTTTAGAACTCAAACAATTGGTCTGTGTTTTGCTGTATAAAATCCTGTCACAATAGACACAGAAAATGTCTTATGAATCCTATAAATCTCTTCTCCCTATTCCATTTTGTGTATAGCTTAAAGGTAAAACAAAATCAGTGATGAAATCATGCGATCTGAAATAAAAATGTTAAAAGTGAATAGACCTACAACAGACATTTGGTTTCCTGTCATGGATGGCCCGGCCTGGGCCAGCTTCTCGACTTAGCGTTGGCCCGGCTGACCTGGCTTGCTCTGTGAGGTCCGGACAGCTGTGATTGTGGTAGAGATTTCACACAGTGTAATTACCACACTGACACCAGGGACTGAGAGGTGGGGGGAGAGAAGGAAAAGTGGGCTCTACTCTACAGGTTATTAGCACTAAACACGGAGGGAAATCAAATGGCGGAGTCAACGCGTAATTTGAAGACCTATCGAGCCTCATCAGGAACAGCGGGGAGGAGAGTGCCTCACTTCATCAGCTCCCTCTCCGACTTCTAGGGGAAATTACAGTAATTAAAATTGCAGCTAAGTACTGCAGCCGGGCCTGGCAACCAGGGGATCCTTTCTTCGCCCATCACCTTCAGCTTGGGCGGTTGATTTTGCATGACCTTCCTATCCCCTGGCGTTGGCCTGGCGGGCACTGGATCTTTGTCTGTGTGGCTATAGAGAGAGCGAGAGAGAGCGAGACCGAGACCGAGAGCGAGAGCGAGAGCGAGAGAGAGAGAGAGAGAGAGAGAGAGAGAGAGAAAAGAGATAATTACTGGGCTTTGGGCTGATGCTGTATTGATCAGGTGAAGAGGTGCCCAGGCAAAATGAGAGTCCCAACACTGTAGACCTCGGCGAATCGAAAGGTAATTCCAGCCTTGGTACAACTCGGCTCTTCTCTCCCCTCTCTATCTCTCGCTTTCTCTGCCCTTCGCTCTCTCTACCCTTTCATTAGAAAGCAGCTGTGATATTGCCAAATCAATACAGAGCACTGGATTGATTCTGCTGTCGGCGAGCCTTTCTTTGGGAGACAGGCTCAATCAGTGGCCTCTGACTTACGGCCTCTTGATCCTAATGTGTGCTACTGTATGAGTGCATGTGAGTTTCTCCTCTCCCGGGATGGGAGTGGCGAAGGAGGGGGAGAAAATAACCCCCGTACCTGGCCGGATGATGATGCTGTTGTGGCATTTTAGCCCTCTGTCAATATTCCTTTTATTTACTTCACTGGAGAAGAGACGCAGGCGATTGGCTATAATCATATCATTGTGGATGCTTATAGAACCTCTGGTCAAATGACAGCAAAGAGAGATGAGCTCAAGTGAAAATTCCCCCACAAATCAATGCGACATATCATGTTTTTTTTCTCCAGAGGTGATAGGCTGTGTTTGAAAAGACACTTACACAAGACATGCATGCAATAAAAGATTAGGAGTCCAACAACCTCTGTCAAAACACTGAGGACGAGCACATTCACTGAAGGGAATCTTAATTAGCTGGTAACAAATGCAGTCCATGCCTCGCTAACACTGTAATTAGAATCACTCCGGAGTGGGCTTTCATCACCTGTCTGTACTCCTAATAATCTGTTCACCAATGGCTGCCCCATATGTCCATGTGGATTCTCTGAAATCCAAATGAATTTCACAAGCTGACAAAAAAAAGCTAAAACTTCTCACAACAAAGAAGTTGTTAGAAGTTGTGATTCTCTGCTAAAAGGTGCAAATCGGTATTCCCCTTGCCCCAAGTAAAAAAATCAAAGCAATCTGAAGTCATCTTTGAACAGTCTTTTTGGTGTACAGTATTCTGACATTACGATTTCGACATCTTAACTTTGTGAGTATATGAAGAGTTTGGGCCTGAGGTCCAGACAAGTATTTACCAGACCCTCATGACACAACCTCATCCTAGGCTGGCTTTCACAGTCTAACACAGCCATGGCCAAAGCTAATGAAGAGACGTGTCCGTAGCAGAGGCCTTACCAATCCTTTTCACAGCTGAAGAGGCCTTGAGGGGCGTCGAGGGGCCAAGCAGCACTAGAGGAATATTTAGACAGAGCCTCTTAACTAGAACAAAGGCCTCTTCATCTCCTCAGAGTGGCTCGTCATTACTGTCTCCAGCTACTGTCTTTGAGAGATCAACAGACTTACTCCCTGTTTTCCGATTGGAATATGGGCTTTTAAAGACGAGCTCTTATTCAGGGCCGGCCACAGCTGAATAGAGTGCACGTCTTAGCTCGCTTATTGAGGGATAAGAGGGGAATCATTTTAGACTCACACTACACAAGTAGAGGAGGTCATTAAAATGGCTGGCCTGCTAACGAAAGTAAAAAGGCCTGTGTATAGAAGGGAGAGCTATTACAGACATCTTACAGGTCTCCTAAACTATGACTCCTCACTTATGTCAGCAAGAATGATTACGCTGGGAAAACATTTTGGAAACCGAAAAATGGGAGGAAAACAATGGTGTATTGAAGTGGGGTGACTTCATCCTTTTGTGTCACCATTATTTAAGGAATCGATTCATATGACTGTATAATAGGCTGCAGGAAAGCACCAAGAAGAGTTCAAAACAAAAGGAAATGGCATTGCTACATCTACAAAACATTTGAAAGAGATGAAAGCACATAAAAGAACGATCCCTCTTTAGCATTTTCACTGTCAGGCATTATGAACGATACAAAACTCATCTGAATCCAAAGAAAAAAGAACATCTTGATTATACAGTGGCGTATAGCTGGATATCATTATGAACACCATTAGACACATGAGTTAATAGCATCCCAAACTCCAAGGGATTATGTTAAAATACATCAATTATTCAGGTCAGCAGAGGTTTTTAACTGTAATTGAAAAAAAATTGCCCTTAATCCCATAATATGCTTGCTCCCATCTCTCTCTCTCTCTCTCTCTCTCTCTCACACACACACACACACACACACACACACACACACACACACATTAAACATAGACAAATAAAGGCTTACTTTGGCATAACTATATTATAGTTGTTGCTTGGTTTCGGCTACGTATAAGTGTGACGTGGTAAGTAACTATCTGCGGCATGTTTTGCAGTGGGATGGGAGTGGTAATAGTGCCCCCCTATACTCTCTACCCCACCCTTTCCCTCCATTCAGCTCGGCCTACTGCAAGTGATTGGGGTGATTCCGCGCCACTCTATTGAGACCATGGCAGGTGTTCACTCAACATCCCCTCTCCTCTCCCTAGGAGCCACTAATCCCATTCAGGAGGTCTGGCTACAACCCCCCCCAGCCCTCCCGGCCACGGCCCACAAACAAACACCCACAGCCGCTGTGCTTTGATACCCACTCTCCAGCCCCGCACCGTGGACCTGGGTGAACATGAGAGAGACTGGGCGGAGGAGCAGAGCGGGTGGAGGGGCCACAGGCTGGGGTTTAGCTAGATATACTCCATACTTTCATCTCGGAGGGCAAGGCATCATACATTGAGAGCAGTTTTACTGTTTGATCAAGATGTTATCGCTGTATATGAAACACTCCATTAACATTGATGGTGTTAATAGATTTGAGTCGTGCTCTAAGACTCTTACATTGGTAATGGAAACATCAAAGCAATGACAAATTCAAACACATTTTTTGACCCACGCCAATCATTCAGTGTGATGCATACTGTGTGCAGGTGCTGATACATACTGTAATCTTCATACTAGTAAGTATATCTATAACACTCCAAAAGATCGCTTGATAGGCAAGAAGGATACATGTCAACCACTTGGATTTCAAGCTATCCTCGTATCAGTGGAGGCTCCTCAGAGGAAGGGGAAGACAAAATTGCTAAACATTTAAGGAGTTATCCTTTTTAGATAAAACTATAGAAAATATAATTACGTCACCAAATAATTGATTAACACACACTATTTTGCAAAGAAGGTCTACAGTAGCCTCATCAGCACTTTGTAGGGTAGCACCATGGTGTAGCTGGAGGGCAGCTAGCTTCCGTCCTCCTCTAGGTACATTGACTTCAATACAAAACCTAGGAGGCTCATGGTTCTCATCCCCTTCCATAGACTTACACAGTAATTATAGACAACTTCCGGAGGACGTCCTCAAACCTATAAGAGCTCTTGCATCATGAACTGACATTTTGTCCACCCAAACAAAGGATCAGATAATTAATCTAGTGCTGAAAGCATAAGCTACAGCTAGCTAGCACTGCAGTGCATGAAACGTGGTGAGTAGTTGACTCAAAGAGAGTGAAAGACAATATTTGAACAGTTTTGAACAAATTAAAGGAGAAGCAAAGTGAAGGAGAAGCAAGAGAGAAAGAGAGAGATTTACAAAAAAATCCCCTTTCACTTACTTAGCTAGCTAGTTTAGCCTACTGAAACATCCTACTCAAACAGGGGGATGCTATGTTAGCTAGCTGGCTATGACTTTCCAACACAACAATATAACTCTTCCAAGTCAAGGTAAGCTTTTGGTTTTACTCATTTACTGCCAGCAGGGCCCACCGGTGTAACTGCTCACTGACTGTACACGGTAATATTACTGCATGATTGTAGCAGGTTTACTAACGCGTTATTTCTATTAGCTATGCTGACCATGATGTTACTTTAGCTAATATGGTGACAATGATGTAGGCTGTGTGTTGAGGTTTGGCTTGGAAAGGTTTTTTTGCCTGGTCACATACAGCTGATGTGATGTACATTGAAGTCCACAAGTGAAGGGAAAAGGTGTGAGGAGGAGAGTGCATAGATGCGATAAGGAATACAACGTGACTGCGATGAATGTGAACTGTGTTTATGTGTGATCAGGGGTGTATTCATTCCACCAATTCTGTTGAAAAACAATTCTTAAACGGAAGCAAACGGAACACAACGAGGATAAACATACCTGAATTTGTCCAATAGAAACTCTTGTTTGCAACTGTTGGACTAATGATTACACCCTATATCAGCTAGATGCAGGCAAGAGTGTGCAAGGTGGTATTGAATGACACTTTCTGTCAATGTGTCACTGTCTGCCACCTAAAATGTGTCTCTCGACCTGTGTGCTGTATGTTGTATGTATGTTGTAAACTTTCATTCATAGGCTAGGTTCTAGCAACCTCATGATGGCTAGAGGGAAAATTCAAGTACCATGTAGTAGCCTAAACCTATTGCTGTTACATTGAATTGGGTGAATGGAAAAGGGAAAGGGGGATACCTAGTCAGTTGTACAACTGAATGTCTTCAACTGAAATGTGTCTTCCGCATTTAACCCAACCCCTGAATCAGAGAGGTGCGGGGGACTGCCATAATCAACATCCATGGTGCCCGGGGAATAGTGGGTTAGCTGCCTTGCTCAGGGCAGGAGAACATATTTTTACCTTGTCAGCTCGGGGATTCGATCCAGCAACCTTTCGGCTACCTTCCCACCGAATATGAATGAGAGACATCCAATATGCCGTCATAGAACGTTCTACCACCTAAATATTGTTATTCCCTGTTTAACCTGACTACTTGCCTACTTGAACTGTTAAGGTGCTCTCGGTCTCCAGACATTCCCTGAGCTGTGAACACTGCAAAACACTACCCAGGAGCAATTATGTATTTTATATCTGACGGCCACAGAGCCATTATCATAGCCTGTCAATCACCATGTCTCAAATTACAACTGCAGCCATGTGTTTGCAGTCATAATAATGTGGGAGTATCCACAGCAAAAGTTGTCAATATATATTTTTTAGGCACACCCCAAAAATTAACATTTGTTAATAACACTTGTCTGCTTGTGCAGTAACATATGGAAATAAAGCAGGGAGCTAAATGGTGAAAATGGAGAGGGGATTCATGCATGGCACCCAGATTTCCCCCTCCTGCTGGGCAATATTAATGTTGCTTCTTCACACTTCAGAGGCTGCCATTGTGTTGACAAAGAGGCCACTGTCAGGACAACAAGGAGCAGGTCAAGCAGAGACGGGGGGAGGTTTCCCAATCGTCTGCTGGAAGACACGTCTTCTCTCTGTCGTTAGACCATCTATACCTTTTACCCCCAACACACACACAAGCACTCACTTCTGCATGCATGTACACCTATGCACACATGCCACGACACACACACACACACGCACACGCACACACACACCACACACACACACACACACACACACACACACACACACACACGCATATACACAACCTGCGTTTAGCTCTCCCTATTGTTTGTCTGGCCTTCCAAGTCATTTGACCTGAAATCAATATAATTTGTCGACTAATAATTACATCGCCATTACTAGTCTATGAGAGAGCTCAATAATTGTTTGGATGTTTTGTAAATCGTGGTTAACAGGCTGCGCTTTAGGAAAACCGTTTATAAACCGAGTTTAATTCAGATTTCTTTTTTTTTTTTTTTTCATTGTCACATTTTACAAACAAATGATAAAACCCAAGTTCTCTGTAACAGCGTACGTTTTTACTTCTAATAATAAATAAACAGTAGGCTGGCCATGTCATACGATTTTCACTGCTGTTCATTTACTTTACAAAAAAAGTGAGTGAAAAGTTTCCTTACTAGTCAATCAATCAATATGCCCCAATGCACATTATTTGATATGCCAAGACACACGTAACACGCCATGCAACATATGTACACAATTCATACAACTCTACAGTTGAGATATTTCTTAGGGTCTCACTTCACTGGACCGTGGATAACAGAGCTGATCTCAGTGGACGGAGGCAGTCCGAGCCTGGGTGAGTGGGGAATAATATGTTTTAGAGATACGCAGGGACTCAGGCTCCAGCTGAACCTAGCATATGCACCTGGTTAGGAAGAGAAGACTGCTAGTATGGACTGATGACCCAGTTGATCCCCTACCAGCCACGACAGACCCAAGGCCATCATCAATCATCTGGTCAAGTGGATGATTCAAACACAAATATAACATTACCATACAAAACACTTGTTTTCCCTATTACAATACTGACATTTCACTCAATCACACCAGTCAATCAATGATTGAGTATTAATGTTACTATACCTTTACAGGACTTTATTGGTCTGTGAAATGCAGTTAAAGCTACTGTACAGTACAACTCTTACACCATCCCTAGCATTTCCCCCCGTGAAAGAGCTTTTGACTCCCTCCTCCACTTTGAGCGCCAGCTGACAGAACTGGAGACAGGATCTGCTGTATGAGGAGTATGTCACATGGCGGATGGATGCTAATTGTTGTTATGTTTCAGGTCTAGCAAGCATGCCCCCCCGCTGCTCGGAGAATGTCTCTGACTTTTGATCCTGACATCTGTGTCGAACAGGAATTTCACTCTACCTCCACTTCCTTCTGATGTTGCTCCAGGAACTAATGGATTGTGAAAAAGCTGGCAGGATATCATCTCAGAACACGTTGTTCTTTCACAATCAAGTATGTGAGAATAACTTGACAGCTTCACACAACTCTTGGCAAAGAAAACAAGTGACTTGGAAGTTTTGGAGGTTCACAACAAGTGGCAAAGGTGATGGTTGGCGGTCAAATGTAAACTTTAACTTTATGTTTAAGTTCTAAAAAAAAGAAAAAAAGAAAGGATAACACATTTAATGTTTAATCATATATATCAAAGCACGTTGTACTATTCTAAGCAGAAAGCTCCTTCCATAATCCTACCAACCTGTGACTCTATAATGAGTCTATAATGAGTCATAATTATCTGTCGGAGAATTTCCAGTAGACATGCTATTCTATTTTCTCTTACAAGAGGAGTAATAGGGTTTGAATTCATTCATCTGTTTCAAAAGAACATGTTGGATGTTATGCTTTTCTTTCCATTCGTTTTAATTATGTAATTAAACAAATCAAGTCAAAAAATAATGCATGATTGTCATTGTAGAGTTCCTGTCTTTCCCAATCCCAATCATTAGCCCAGACATGTAGCCAGTTTTGTTCTGGACATGTCGTTGATGTCAACATACTAATGAGTTCAGATAGCCTTAGAAGGACCATGCAACGGTAATACCAACAATGGAGCGAATAAAATATCCATCATTAAATAATACAACATAAATAATAATGTTTACTACTTTTTATCCAAATGGTGCAATTAATTGATGAACATAAAATTAGAACAAATAGCTCATTATTTCAATTAGCTTATTATGTATTTACTTATAATATCTGTTAATTATTGATGACAGGCAGCTTTGCACTACTAATAAAGAATGTTTCGGAGGCATTACTGAAAATCTAAATAATACTAGTTATTTAATAATGATAATAATACATTAATACTACTAGTAATGCATATTTTAGATTCATAAGGTCAATGGCTATGCTAAAAGAGCAGCATATTCCACAGTGGCTTGGCCTACATATTTGACGTAAAGACAGATATGTGAAATAGCCTCCAGCAAACATCTGCTTACTGATCCTCCACCACAATAAACCCCAAATGTAATTCGCAAAAGAATTACCCTTCCGCTAATTAATAATCCCTCTTACTTATACTGCCATTGTTATGATTGTCTCCACAGTCCTGACAAAGTGATACACAGGGTCCTATACACAGGAACCGAGCAGAGGAAGAAGCTGTCTCTTCAACGCCCTACACAGGCCACTGACAGACTCTGTCTTCCATGCCCTCCCTGTTAAAAACAAACAAGACCTCTGAACAAATCGGCTTTCATTTTGGCCATAAACAGTGCAGGACGGGGACAAGTGGAGTAGACCGACCCATGCTGTGGCCGACAGGGTGACGGGGCTGAGCTGCGGTGCGATGACCGTGTTTGTATGCGGACCGAGGCTGCCCTGTGACCCAGACAGCCATCAGGCAGTGTTTTGACGGAAGACGTGGCGACGGATTCTGATTCCCCCAGGTGCTGTAGAACGTGCTGGGAAGTGACAAGCAGCAGACGGAGCCCATCTCCTCTTATGCCCTTCTCATCCCAACTACAAGACTTAAACTGGTGTTAGCTCAATTGGATGACAGAGGGAAAGCTAAGCTGCCCTTTCGTAATGTGTTGTCGTGTAGGCCCTAAAACAGACCGTGAGGAACTAAAATGTTTAAATGTGAATGAATATCATGGCTATAGAAAACGAAAGAAAAAAAACACATTTCATCTCGGCTAAATAAATTCATTATTCTGAATTCTTCTCATGGGGGTAATACCCCCCAAAATATCAATAGCAAGCACATGCCGGTATCAGAGCATACTTGTCAGTCAGCTTCCTAACTAACTTCAGTTTAGTTCCATGCCTCCCTGACAGCTTCAGCTAAATAAACAGCACTTAAAAGCCTTACCCTCTGTCCCTGCTTGGGCCCAACACTATTGTGCTCTTGACGTTTAAAAGACAATGTCATTTTGTTTTCGGCCTGCAGCTGGGGATGAAATGACCAGTGAAATCCTTTGGCTGGTGTGTTATTTCACACCCTGGGACACGACTGCACGTATTTATTTTCCACACAATGGAGACGGAGCCAGCCTGCGCTTTCTTTCATTCAGTTCCGCGGGGTGTTAAGTCTCCACAGAGTGCAATTAGAGGTCGTCACTTCCCCACCGCACCCCATGTCCCTCTCCAGTTAGACAGCATGGTAGTGGGCCGCTGGGCCGGCCTCCCCACAGCCTGACATTGATCCTGCGGAAACCCCCTTCTCACATCTTAAGACTGATACCACTAAGTAAAAATGCAAACAGAGCTATTTTTTTTACTAAGAATCTAAATAGCAGTTCTTTGGAGCACGAACTCTCTGATATCCAGTTGAAAAGAAAAGTATGCTCCTGTAATGTTAATTGTGTGCTCTAAGTGAGATGGGTGTTGTTTAGTTGCTATCTGCATCATGGTTAGTTTGCTGAGAGTTTAAAAAAAAAAAACATGCCGGTCCAGACGGACAATACCGAGGCTGACTACTTGGGATTGAAATGACGGCGAAGCTGACCTCTCGAACAACGAGGAGGTGTGACATGTAGTTTATAGAACATCAGTTTGGCTCAACTGTGGAGAGCAGCATCAAACTGGGTTGTTATGTTGGACAGAAAGAACAGTAGCGTCTTAACAGGTGACTGTTCAGATTTTGGGCTGCTGTAAGTTATCGACTGACATGACAGGAGGTCTTACAACTTGGAGTGTACAAATAGCCTGATGTGGAAAGGTGTTCCAACATCCTGTCAAAAGCCTGGCTCAGAGTTATTATTAACACATAGCCCGTCTTAAAAAGAAGTGAAGTTGAACAAATGTCTACATACAACGATTGTATAGGAATAGATCTTCGGAACTGACTGTGATGGTCTCATGCATTCTAACTATTCTGCTCCTCAAAGTCCTCTGTGCTCACTGACATTTTGCTGCCATCCACCAGATACACTACATGGACAAAAGTATGTGGACACGTGCTCGTCGAACATTTCATTACAAAATCATGGGCATTAATATGGAGTTGGTCCCCCACTTTTCTGCTATAACAGCCTCCAATCTTCTTGGAAGGCTTTCCACTAAATGTTGGAACAATGCTGCGGGGACTTGCTTCCATTCAGCCACAAGAGCATTAATGAGGTCGGGCACAGATGTTGGGCGATTAGGCCTGGCTCGCAGTCACCGTCCGAATTCATCCCAAAGGTGTTCGATGGGATGGAGGGCAGGGCTCTGTGCAGGCAAGTAAAGTTCTTCCACACAGATCTCGACAAACCATTTTTTCTATGGAACTCACTTTGTGCACGGGGGCATTGTCATGCTGTAACAGGAAAGGGCCTTCCCCAAACTGCCACAAAGTTGGAAGCACAGAATTGTCTAGAATGGCATTGTATGCTGTAGCGTTAAGATTTCCCTTCACCAGAACTCAAGGGCCTAGCCGAAACCATGAAAAACAGCCCAAGACCATTATTCCTCCTCCACCAAACTTTACAGTTGGCACTATGCATTGGGGCAGGTAGCATTCTCCTGGCAGCCAGATGGTGAAGTGTGATTCATCACTCTAACTGCTCAGCCATGGAAACCCATTTCATGAAGATCCTGACGAACAGTTATTGTGCTGACGTTTCTTCCAAAGACAGTTTGGAACTCGGTAGTGAGTGTTGCAACCCAGGACAGGCGATTTTTACACGTTACACGCTTCAGCACTCAGTGGTGAGCTCTTTTTCTGTGAGCTTGTGTAATGGCCTACCACTTAACGACTGAGCCGTTGTTTCTCCTAGACGTTTCCACTTCACAATGCCAGCATTTACAGTTGACCGGGGCAGCTCTAGAAAGGCAGACATTTGACAAACTGACTTGTTGGAAAGATGGCATCCTATGACAGTGCCACCTTGAAAGTCACTGAGCTCTTCATTTAGGCCATTCTACTGCCAATGTTTAGCTATGGAGATTGCGTTGCTGTTTGCTCAATTTTTTTCACCTGTCAGTAATGGGTATGGCTGAAATAGCCGAAATCACTCTTTTAAAGGGGTGTCCACATACGTTTGGCCATGTGCATACCATTGCTGACAGGTGTATATATATATATATATATATATATATATATATAGTGTATACCATGAACCCAGGTCTCCATGCCACCTCTGAACATCCATTGCCACCTTTCCCATTGAAGGAGAGAATATCTGACAGAGCATGGCAAGGCCACACAAAGTCTACAGTCAAAGACAAAGATAAAGCCACCCAATATATCAGAACCAGAAGAGGAAGGATAGCATATCTGATGCATCTGTACAACAGGTTCAGAGCTTGATGACACTGTATCAACAGAAGTGCTAGTTAGAATGGCGAATGCACATCATGAATCGATGGCGACACATTAATAATCTTAGACAGGGAGGGTTCACATGTCCCCTTCAGGTAGACACTTGAACCCTTTAAATGAGAGCTAAGATAAGTTGGTGGCCCGTGACGATGAACACTTGCGCTGTTCTGGTTGGGCTTTGCCCGGGGACGCACAGTAAAAGGAGTGGATGTGACATTTGGCACTAAGAGTTGAAGACCCTCTGTGCCTCCGACCTCTTCTCACAGTGGAGCCGTCACCAGGCTGGACGTGTATGGAGAAAATTGAACCCGGAATGATTCCTTCTGACCATGGCTACAAGGCCATGACTGTTTAGTGACTCACAAAGCCCACTGACCACAAGATGTGGCATGTTACAACAGCCAGAGAGGGTCCTCTGGTTTTAATGGAATTCACACATGATCTACTGTATGCCTTTAAACATATAGATCAACCTAAGATCCTACAAAATACAACTACAGAAGGACACCGTGGAGAACAGACTATAGGCTGTGTACTGTATAATCATTGTTTATAAAGACATCGGACTCAGCTGCCACAATAAATGGCAGATGTCTTGGCCAGCTCACTTCCTTTGATATCTCATTCTATGTGATTGTCCTGTGTATTTGTCTCTGCCCTCTATGGAGGCATGAAAGCCTGGTCCCTCCGAGCAGATGGCCTTCCTTACCTATAACACCAGGGTTCCTATGGCCGCTAATCAAACCTAGAGCCCTCTCTGGGCCTCGGCTTTAACCTGCCTCCACCTCTCAGCCTTTCCCCATCAGCCCCAGAAACCCACCACAACCACAGACCCCATCAATGGCTCCATCCTCTCCCACACACTGTGGAGGATGCTGCTTCCCTGCCTGTGACCTGTGAACTGTGAGCTAGTTGGCACAGGGCCCAAATACCTTCCGTTTCATCTTCAAAGCACCAGAGCCCATCTACAGGGTTGGCCCAGCTGAGCTTTGTTCCTGGACTTGGAAATCAGGTTTCCTGAAGCTCCTATGTTGCTCAGACCCGCTCCCTGCCTCCCTGCCTGGCCTGCTTCTCCCCCTCTCTCACCTGGGTTAATCACGGGATCAGATGGAATGAGGTGTGTTTGCCCTGATTCCGTTGCTGGATGGCTGAGTTCACAGTTGTCTGTATTTGGTGGCCACTTCACCACCTGACAAACCCTCTGTGTTCCTGTGAAATGAGTTCATGCTCGGCCCCAGAGAAGCAGCATTGACTTGATGACAGATGGAAAAAGTGCAACATATATTTGATTTTCTTTACAGACTTCATCTAATAACACAGCTCTCATTGATACAACAGAGCATTATAAAAGTCCATTACAACGGCAGATTAAATTGACTGTCCTAATCCATTGTGTTCTATGTTGTACTGCTATATAATACTGACTGAAAGAAGTCTCTATTCTGACGCATGTTTCTCTACGCTTTGTTCAAAGGCCAAGCGAAATCACTTTTACCAACCAACAACAAGCAACAACAAGCCATTCAAGAATTCACAAAACATGCTAAGAGCAGGAGCATTACATAAACATCGCAAGTGTCTTTTACTGTCCGTTTCGAGGTGAAAAGTAAGTGAGAAAGAGAGCAGCTGTCTCGCACAGACGGTGAGTTTCTGTTGTGTAGCTGATCGCCTCTAGGTGGCAGTATTGTCATGTAAGCGGCGTCAAAAGTCCTACACCACACTGACACTTTGAGAGACCAAGATCTATACCCTCTCACGACAAGACCAAAGGAAGCGCGAGGCGATGAAGTCTTTCATTGATCACATATATCACACGTTTTTTTTCTCTCTCTCTCAAAAGCCCTTCTCTTCTGTCACGGCAAATATTCACCTTATCCACTGAAGCAAACTGCCGACACCTTTTTAAGAAGTGACAACTGTGTAGCCTATATTTCATGATCACAAATTCCATTTTCATATCAAGCCAGACGAGAATGCAATTTTCACTTCATTTAATCGGCGTGGGGACTTGGGTGGGTTGGGGCACTCAGACCTGTCAGAAGTTTAAGACAGCCTGATGCTGTCGATCTCTCACTTCGATACCTAACGAGCTAGCGGCAGTTCCAGCCGGCGTTCCTCCAATAAGTTTGCTAATTAAGCTCCACACCAGGGTTTGGCGTATGACGACAGGGACAGTAAAAAGGACACCACCGCAGGAAGAGACTTGCACAAATCCACGAGCAATTTGCACGCAATCTTAATATCTAGCGATGGTCTTTTAGGACTAAAAAGATGAACTTGGGACAAGATAATATACATGACAAGCTAAAGTAAACTATTTCTATGGGACTTATGAAAAGAGGGAAAGGGCATTTATTTGAAAATAAGAGACAGGTAAGGGGACTGTGCATGCTCGAATAATCCAAGACACGTGTAATCTTCCTTTGAATAAACGATATGAGACAATACTACCCTGTTTTCAAACCTTCTTCACGGGTCTACGTGATGCACCTTTTTGGTCATATTTTAGGGTGAGAAACATAAGGGAATACCATGTCTCTTTTGCCTCCCCTCCCTCTCTCCCTTTCCCTCTCAATATCTCTCTCTCTCTTTGCCTCCTGGAGAACGGAGCATTGAGTGACAGCTCCCCAGCCTGAGAGAGGTGGTCCTCCCCAGCCCCTTCCATTCAGCGTCAGAGCCCAGGCCCTTTCACACTCACCCCACTGTGGGCCTGTTTGTCCCCAAACATTACCCACCAAACCCCACAATGGCATTCCGGGCGTCTCAGAGCCTCCATTGCCAGCCGTATCGTAATGGGAATGTTAATGTGAGAGGACAGCCCATGTCACCAAAAGTGTTAACTCATTTAAAAAAAGAAAAAAAAAATCCTACAAACATGTACACACACACACACACACACTGTATGGATGACTAGACACATACGTAAACTCACACGCACACACTCCCAAACAGTCACACCATGGCATAAACATGTTCAAAACAAGACTGTGGCCTCTTTTTCTCCCCGTCACACGGGAGACAGAACTGAAAAGAAAATGCAAAAGGGTTGACACAAGGAGGAAGTCCTGTCTGTCTGCTTGCCTGCATGTCCCTCTGTCTGTCAGTCATTGTGGTGCTCCAAGGAGCTGAGGCGAGGGCCACTTGTAAAACTAGAGGGATAGCCAAAACAAACTATGATTCATTGACATATTTCGGTATGGGAAATGTGTTGATTGTGATTTTGTTTGATGAAGGTACTCTGGAATCTTTGCACCCATAATCCAAATATTGAAATAAATCTGCTAAAATATGAGTCACTCCTATCTGAAAGGCTCTACTGTGACCGTTAACTTCCCTGACCCTTGAACTTGCACCACCCTGTGTAAAAGCCAAACGAATGGAAATTAATATATACACTTATATCGCAAGTGAAACTCATCTCAAATACCCTGAATATTTTAACCCTGAGGCTTTTCATTCACAATGAATCATGTTTCTCCTCTGAAAGAAGTACAATCATAATTGCATGGATATTTGCAGAAGAGCTACTGAATGGTTGATTAAGCAAATTTAAAATGCACCTAATTTCCATCGCGCAATGTAAATTATTTTTTCCCTGACCTTCCTTGCCAAAATAATCTACGAGGTAATCATATTTTAAAGTATTAGCATCTCAGCTTGTAAGCCACTAAACCTCCGTTTACCTACGCTATTCTACATACAGTACAGTCAAGGAAGGCAGCTCTATTTGGAGAAAGGGTGGGAGGACAAAATGACGGAATTACCTGTGAGATAGGAAACCAATGAGGCAAAAGAAACAAGCCCAGAATAAAAAAAAACCCAGGAGAAAAAAAGAGAGGAGCTGTAACATGAAAGGGAAGACAGACACTGCTAGGTTCACCTACAGTAATCCAGTCACATTCGTCACGTTCACTCCACAATAGAACAGTAATCAAGGCCAAAACCATGGCAACGTGGTGCAGCTGAATCTCTCTCTCTTAGTCCGTTCACTCCCTCTCTCACCTGTGTCTTGGTCGACCGCAGCCTTGCCCGCAAGGCCCCCAGGACCCCCTGGATGTAGAGCCTGACCCCGTCTGGGCTGAACCCCCTGGACACTCACAGTGGCCCCCGCAGCAGGTTGAGGGGAATCTGCAGACAGCCATCCAACAGGGAAACTGCACCATCAGGAGAAACACACGCACAGGCAGATGAGTCCACTCTGCCCTGGTCTGATCCACACATCTCCTCTGGTGCTGCTTAGGGAACAACCTACGGTCCAGGTTTGCAGGCATTTTAGATACCACTGACGCAGTGGGGCCTGCTGCACACAAAAAGATGAGCATGATAAGGAGAAAACGGAATAAAGTGGCCACCATCAGGGGTGTGTGTTACATATTATATATATATATATATATATATATATATATATATATATATATATATATATATGAAGGCTCCCCCAACCGTAGGGCTTCACAAGCACACCTGAGTGGTCTCAAAGTGTGCCTAACTAGCTGCACACAGTGTCATGGTGTGCACTGATTGCCTTATCTTCTCATTTATCACAGTTGAATTGGAACCAGCCTTGCTGAAAGCTCCTTTCATTGTTGGGCTGGAAACTGTGTGAGTCTCGGTGTGCATCCGAACAAGGGGCCTCCTGCTCAGGAACTCTTAGTGGGAGAGGAAAGGTGAATGGGGAGGGAGAGAGGGAGGGAGAGAGAGGAGGATGAGAGACGAAGAGAGTGAGAGCAATGATAGATCAAATAAAATAGAGGTGAAACATGGGATTATATAAGCCTCAGAGGTTATCGAGTGTGTTCCCAAAAGGTAACAAGAGCCATGATGCTTAACAACCAGCTCCACTCAAACCAACCGTGGACCAAGTGAGCATGTTTCCGCTAAGTCAACCCCCTGCTTAGTTCCCAAACAACTGCTTTCATTGGCTAAAACGTGACGCGGGTTGCTCCCACAAGACGTGAGGTGGATGTTGATAGGTCTAAGATCTCATACAGAATATTTATGATGTTCCACTGTGCTCCAGTCTACACCCATCTCACTTCTTGGCAGGTTTGTGGTTGAAATTTAACTACTGCTGAAAATGTAAAATACATGCTTTGCTACACAGTTTACGGGGTACAAGAGGAGGAGATACTTCATTGAAATATTTGAATAATCATAATATGTAATCATATAAGTACAAGTATATCCCAGGCTAGAAAAGCAAAAATAATTATGCAAAAGGCCACATCTTCAAGATGTCTCGAGTCCCAAAACAATTCTACATCCCTCAGTCTAAAGCCACTAATTTGACAGCTGTCCTGTTTTGTTGACAGTTTCCGCGGTGGCCCTATTGTCCCCAGGTGTTTGTTTTACTGCTTGTTTCTTAAACATTGATGCCTCTCTCAATCTGGATCTCCGTGGTGACGAGCGGAGTGACAAGTGCACGACGGACGTACTTGAAGCAATCTCTCACAGCGGCTTTGCTTTCCAGTGATCCCGTTCAATTGACAGCGTTCACCCGAGGGGGCCAGCAGAACTGCAGTACAGTCTACCACAGCAAGCTAGCGATTTGCACATTGCCGACCTAATGGGACATACCGTAGCTTTATCCGCATGGTATAATTATAAAAGCAGAGGAACAACTAATGGGAGAGAATCAATGGATGTGGTCTTTTTATTGTACCTGGGAGCATGTTTTGTAATTGGATGAGGAGTGTTCTCTGCAACTAATTGATTAGTGGGAACTGGGAAGGCAACTGTGTAACCCTCTTCCAGTGCTATAGAATTCCTCATGAGTCACGCGTTCCTTTAAATTGAGTGAGAGAGTTGTGCATTAAATATGCCGGCTGATCTTCTGCTCGGGCGAGTGGACTGAAAACGATGGGAATTCTTAATGCATTGACGCCTCAGTTCACGCCTGGTGATTGATCACTTGCAACTATATCCACTTTTTTCCATTAAATCTGGTGTGTGTGTGTGTGTGTGTGTGTGTGTGTGTGTGAGTGTGTGTGATAATAGGTTCATCAGATTTCGGCTTAAATTGAGAGTGAAGGGGTTTGCTGTGTGGGGGAACAAGAGGGGACATGTTGGGGCCCTGCCTCTAAGCAGCATGGGCGCAAAGGGAGACATTCAGAGCCACTCCACCAATCACACGCTCCCTGAACCCCAATGGGACCCAAATTACAAGGGATGTGTGGGGCTTTTCCGACATATTTATATCTTTTACTCCTTACAGACCCACTCAAACGGGTTTGTATGGTGATGGGGTTTACAAATAGGGACAGTTCTGTGGCGGTATAGGGGGCTGGAGAGTGGGGGTTAAGAGAGAAGTAAAATAACGGACATTTTTACTTTGGGAGACATGGCACTGTCTTATAAATTATTCATGCGAGTGTATATCAAGAGGGGGGATGAGCTGTGACTTGTTGCATTGTCTTTGATTCTATAGGAAGGCGAGATTGACGATCTGTTTTATTTTCTCACGAAGGTAATTACTAGAGAGTGGGAACGAATGAAAAGTTTATTTCCAAAAACAATAATCCACCAATTTTTCACAGAAATGAATGCTTATGGGTACCTTTATGTGTGTGTAAAATATTACTGTCCTCAGATTTTTTAATTCATAGGAATAAGATGTGTATTACAATTGAGTTTGTTGCAAAACGCTATATATCCATTGTTTATCTGGAATGGAATCTTCGTACCCTGTATATTTAACATATCAATTAAACACATCATAAATCGAGCCTCATACTATAGTGTTTGGTCAGAGTTAGGCCTTGTCCCAAATGGCACCCTATTCCTATATAGTGCACTACTTTTGACCAGAGCCCAGCTCTCTTATTATTGTATTGATTGATTTTTAAACATATTCATTTTAAAATATTGATGTCACAAATGTATGATATGTACAGTTATTTATTAAAATTGTAATTATTTGTCACATTTGACAATGTAAAACCTTGCAGTACTACTTGTTTCTGAGAGTGAGGCGGATATACAGTATGTTCATTAATTTGGCTATTTCAGACAAATTATGACTACATTATAGATGTATATACCATCAAACAATATTTCCCATGCTTTTGATCCATTTGGATGAAATTTTAATAGAATTACATAGTTTTCTTCACACAATGTTCAACAATCTTGCATTGTTGCAAAAAATTTCCAGAAAATAGTTGAACAAACTTGAAATAAAGAATATACATTATTGTCATAATCAGAGGCCTATTGCAAGTAACATGTTTTCCTCATTCGGATCTATGCTTTGGTCTAACAGGGTTAAATAACCTCATGGCAAGATTAATAGGGAAAAAGACACACCAACCTCTTTCTTATTAAACAAAAAAAGCTAATTAACCAATATTTCTGTAAATGTATATTTAGCATTCTGGGCGGCAGGGTAGCCTAGTGGTTAGAGTGTTGGATTAGTAACCGGAAGGTTGCAAGTTCAAATCCCTGAGCTGACAAGGTACAAATCTGTTGTTCTGCCCCTGAACAGGCAGTTAACCCACTGTTCCTAGGCTGTCATTGAAAATAAGAATTGGTTCTTAACTGACTTGCCTAGTAAAATAAAATCCAAAACATCATTTTCAGAAATCTTGGCATTTTAGCTTTTTTTTTGTTTAAAGAACTTATGAAAGCAATTGATGTTTTTTTCCCCTATTTAATCATGTATTTTATATATTTAATATATAAAGGACACACCAATATACAGTCAAGTGTCTTAATAGGGCGTTGGGTCAACCGAGCCGCCAGCACATCTTCAATGTGCCCTGGCATTGATTCTATAAGTGTCTGGAACTCTATTGGAGGGATGGAACACTATTCTTCAAAGAGAAATTCCATCTTTTTGGTGTTTTGTTGATGGTGGTGGAAAACGCTGTCTCAGTTGCCGCTCCAGAATAGCACATTTTTATACATGACCCTAAGCATGATGGGATGCTAATTGCTTAACGTGATGCTCCAGAACTTTTGTATAATTTCAGCCAGTAGTTTTGAAAGTGGTGCTCATGAGCCAAAATGGGTCCCCATTTCTTCGTATACTACGTCGTCCATTTCATATGATAGGTTACTTCCTGCTAATTCTATAATTTTTGGGTCATTCATATGATATGTTACGAATCCAATTCGTACATTATGTTATGAATTTGTTGTGCTTTGAGATCCCCGATTGCATCTTTAATTAACTCAGGAACTACACCTGTGTGGAAGCACCTGCTTTCAATATACATTGTATCCCTTATTTAGCCTTACAACTCTATTTCTATCCTGGGATGATATTGCATCCTTACATCTAAAGAAGAAACACAGGCACTGCCACTTCTCATTTAAAACATCAAGGGGACGCAGCATGTGTGTGGTGTGGCAAAAGAGACTGAGAACAAGACCAAGAAGTGTGAAGACCAGAGCAGGTGACGAAGTACAATTCACAGTGCCAAATAGCACTCGAAGGAATTAAAATCAGAGGGTTCTGGGTGCGTGTTTGTGTGTGTGTGGGGGGGGCTACTCCAGTCAATAATCACATTCACACTCTGCTCCAGGGCAACTAAGCGTGGCAGGCAGGGCAGTGAGAGACGGTTCAACTCCCATATGTAGCTCCACGCTGTGGAGGCGCTATGCTGAAGTGTCAGAGAGAAAAAGAGGAACCCTGGCACAATACCTGTTCCTACTGAGGGCCTCTCCTGACATGCAAGGCACAGCGCTTGTGGCCATCGCAGCAGTAGGCAGCAAAGATGGCCACTGGCCACAGTATCCACAGCAACCACTTTCATTCGATTTTTTTATATTTCAAGTATAACTAGACCAGCAATTCCCCAAACTCGGGACTCCAAGGGGTGCATGTTTTTGTTTTTGCCATAGCACTACACAGCTGATTCAAATAATAATTTAATCATTAAGCTTTGATAATTTGAGGACCAAGTTTGGGAAACCCTGAGCTAGGCTGTCTGAACAGTGACATGTTCAGCCTGAGAGGGATTTGAAAAATCGAATTTGTGGAATTGTTGGGGATAATATTGAATTGGGAATTTAATTCCTGGAATTTACCTAAAATTGGAATTGAGAAAAATTCAATTATTCCGGAATTCAAAGACTGATCTAGAATTTGAATTGAATTCAATGGCATTTACAGGGAGAGAATTTGTTTTAAATCGATAGGGTTTACCAGCGAAGGTGTAAAACCTATTGTTATTCTCTGATTTATTTTCCTTCACATGGTCAAATAACTTGAGCATAGATTGGTAACTTTTTTCTAGCTTGGCATGAGGCCATGAGTAACTCAAAATGAATGGCACCTTTGATTTGATTTATTAGGATCCCCATTAGCCGAAGCCAATGGCAACAGCTAGTCTTACTGGGGTCCAACACATAAGGAAAAATACATTACAAACAAAATATTTTACAATTTACATATATTTAAAAACATTAACATGTAGTGTGTGTGCATGCATCTATCAGTTACCATACACATCTGTACATACACACAACAAGTAGGTCACATGGGGGAGAGGCGTTGTGCCGTGAGGTTTTGCTTTATTTGTTTTTTGAAACCAGGTTTGTTGTTCACTTGGGCTTTATAAGATGTAAGGGAGTTCCATGTTCCCTGAAATTTCTTTCAGCACAGAGTAAATTTCAGGTCTGGTTAGCACAAACTTGAACATTGTGAAAATTCTTTGCAACTTCCAGTGCAGGTTTACTGTGAACACTGAGGCTGTACCTGCTTAAAGTTACAGTTTCAATCACTCCGCACTCCCTTTCCTCCACTGACAATGACCAAAAAGGGACCCCGTCTTCCAGCTGATGGCGAAACCCGAGTCGCTCCGCATTATTTCTGCCTCATGCACAAATTCATGTTGTTACTCCTAACAAGAATTAACACAGTCAGTCTTTCATTAACTCTTAGCCAAGAGCGACTGGCATGCATAGTATCAATATTAGCCCTCTGACTACAATGAAGAGCAAGATGTGCCGCCTCTGTTCTGGTCCAGCTGCAGCTTAACTAGGTCTTTCTTTGCAACACTTGACCACGACTGGACAATAATCAAGATAAGGTGCCAAAAAAGCAAAGCATCTCTTTATTACGGACAGACCTCTCCCCACCTTTACAACCATTGAATCTATATGTATTGACCATGACAGTTTACAATCTATGGTAACACCAAGTAATTCAGTCTCCTCAACTTGTTCAACAGCCACACCATTCATTACCAGATTAAGCTGAGGTCTAGAATTTAGGGAATTATTTGTACCAAATACAATGCTCAGGACCAGTTTATTACTGGCCACCCATTCCAAAACCGACTGCAACTCTTTGTAAAGGTTTTCAGTGACTTCATTAGCTGTGGTTACTGATGCGTATATGGTTGAATCATCAGCATACATGGACACACATGCTTTGTTTAATGCCAGTGGGAGGTCATTGGTAAAGATAGAAAAGTGTAGAGGGCCTAGAGAGCTGCCCTGCATTACACCACACTTTGACATTAGAGAAGCATCCATAAATGAAAACCCTCTGAGTTCTATTAGATAGATAGCACTGAAATCTAACAGTACAGCTCCCAACAATCTTCTTCTTATTAATTTAATTCAACCAACCATCAGTCATTTGTGTCAGTGCAGTACATGATGAGTGCCCTTCTCTATAAGCATGCTGAAAGTCTGTTGTTAATTTGTTTACAGAGAAATAGCATTGTAATTTGGTCAAACACAATTTTTTTCCCAACAGTTTACTAAGAGCTGGTAGCAAGCTGAGTGGTCTGCTGTTAGAACCAGTAAACGCTGCTTTTACCACTCTTTGGAAGTGGAATGACCTTGGCTTCCCTTCAGGGTAATTTTTTAAATATTTTTTTTATTTAGTATTTTTTATTTCACCTTTATTTAACCAGGTAGGCTAGTTGAGAACAAGTTCTCATTTGCAACTGCGACCTGGCCAAGATAAAGCATAGCAGTGTGAACAGACAACACAGAGTTACACATGGAGTAAACAATTAACAAATCAATAACACAGTAGAAAAAAAGGGGAGTCTATATACATTGTGTGCAAAAGGCATGAGGAGGTAGGCGGATAATTACAATTTTGCAGATTAACACTGGAGTGATAAATTATCAGATGGTCATGTACAGGTAGAGATAATGGTGTGCAAAAGAGCAGAAAAGTAAATAAATAAAAACAGTATGGGGATGAGGTAGGTAAAAATGGGTGGGCTATTTACCGATAGACTATGTACAGCTGCAGCGATCGGTTAGCTGCTCAGATAGCAGATGTTTGAAGTTGGTGAGGGAGATAAAAGTCTCCAACTTCAGCGATTTTTGCAATTTCTTCCAGTCACAGGCAGCAGAGAACTGGAACGAAAGGCGGCCAAATGAGGTGTTGGCTTTAGGGATGATCAGTGAGATACACCTGCTGGAGCGCGTGCTACGGATGGGTGTTGCCATCATGACCAGTGAACTGAGATAAGGCGGAGCTTTACCTAGCATGGACTTGTAGATGACCTGGAGCCAGTGGGTCTGGCGACGAATATGTAGCGAGGGCCAGCCGACTAGAGCATACAAGTCGCAGTGGTGGGTGGTATAAAAAGATAGGGCTGATTACTGCCCCCTTTGGAGGAATTGCGTGCCCATAGTAAACAGAAAACAAATCGGTCAAAAATTGCTAATATATGCATATAAAAATTATTATTGAATAGAAAACACTCTAAAGCTTCTAAAACCGTTTAACCGTCTCTATGTAAAGCAGAACTCTCAGGGCACTAATTCTCCCAAACTCTCTCTTGTCATCATAAAAGTTGGCCCAACTTTGACGTCATCGCCCCCACCCTTCCCAAGCACCTACAGTCCTGGGAACAGTTTCTATGTCTTCAGCGCGATGTCTGCTTTCAATGGGGCTTCTCATTGTGAGAATCGCACGCTCACGAGAGTTTTGGCGGCCGAAACCTTTCGGTCACGCGAAAAAACAGGTTACTCTCATGCGCGCTCTGCTCCGGTGATGTCTTTCTTCCAAGATTGATTAAACGACGCGTGTGTTTCTGATCGTCCTCAGGATTGCTGTGAACCTTGATAACATGCTAACGCTTGGTTCTGAACATAGTTTGACAAGTTTAGTCGACATAGAATATGTAATTTCGACGTTTTGGTGCGCATCCACTCAACTTTTTGGCCGCATTTCAACCGAAATATGTCGTGTTTGATCACCGAAAGACACAGACTTCAAAACTAAAGCTGTTTTTGGTAAGTATAAACCCTTCCACGTCTTCTGATGGAAGAACAGCAAAGGTAAGGGAATATTTATGTGTTAATTATGGGTTTCTGTGGACTCCGAGATAGAGGAGCCATAATGCTAATTTCTGAGCGCCGTCTCATATTATTATATAGTGAACGAAATCTGTAACGTTAAAAATAAATGTAACACAGCGATTGCATTTAGAAGAAGTGTATCTTTCTATATATATGTAGAACATGCATATTTAGTCAAAGTTTATGATGTGTATTCCTTGTTAGCTGACGGCATCTGCCGGAGCTATCGTCATTTCTCCGGACATTTGAGTAGCATTTTCTGAACAACGCGTCATTGTAAACAGAGATTTATGGATATATATAGCATATTATTGAAAAAAACATAAATGTACTGTGTAACATGTTATATTACTGTCATCTGATGAAGATTTCAAAAGGTTAGTGAAATTATTTTTCTTTTAATCCTGCGTTTGGTGATTGCATATTTTGTTCAATTTGGCTATGGAAATTAGCTGTGTCTTCGGTGTGTCTTCGGTGGTGGTTTGACATAAATATGTGCTATGTTTTCGCCGTAAAACATTTTAGAAATCTGACTTGCTGGGTAGATAAACAAGTTGTTTATCTTTCATTTGAGCTATTGGACTTGTTAATGTGTGGAGGTTAAATATTTTTAAGAATATTTTTTGCGTTCCATGCGCCACATTCCAGCTGACGGTGGGGAGGGCAGGTTCCCAATTGGGACTCAAGATCCTCAACAGGTTCAAGTCGCAGTGGTGGGTGGTATAAGGTGCTTTAGTGACAAAACGGATGGCACTGTGATAATCTGTATCCAGTTTGCTGAGTAGAGTGTTGGAAGCAATTTTGTAGATGACATTGCCGAAGTCGAGGATCGGTAGGATAGTCAGTTTTACTAGGGTAAGTTTGGCAGCGTGAGTGAAGGAGGCTTTGTTGCGGAATAGAAAGCCGACTCTTGATTTGATTTTCGATTGGAGATGTTTGATATGAGTCTGGAAGGAGAGTTTGCAGTCTAGCCAGACACCTAGGTACTTATAGATGTCCACATATTCAAGGTCGGAACCATCCAGGGTGGCGATGCTGGTCAGGCAGGCGAACGGTTGAAAAGCATGCATTTGGTTTTACTAGCGTTTAAGAGCAGTTGGAGGCCACGGAAGGAGTGTTGTATGGCATTGAAGCTCATTTGGAGGTTAGATAGCACAGTGTCCAAGGACGGGCCGGAAGTATATAGAATGGTGTCGTCTGCGTAGAGGTGGATCACGGAATCGCCCGCAGCAAGAGCAACATCATTGATATATACAGAGAAAAGAGTCGGCCCGAGAATTGAACCCTGTGGCACCCCCATAGAGACTGCCAGAGGACCGGACAGCATGCCCTCCGATTTGACACACTGAACTCTGTCTGCAAAGTAATTGGTGAACCAGGCAAGGCAGTCATCCGAAAAACCGAGGCTACTGAGTCTGCCGATAAGAATATGGTGATTGACAGAGTCGAAAGCCTTGGCAGGGTCGATGAAGACGGCTGCACAGTACTGTCTTTTATCGATGGCGGTTATGATATCGTTTAGTACCTTGAGCGTGGCTGAGGTGCACCCGTGACCGGCTCGGAAACCAGATTGCACAGCGGAGAAGGTACGGTGGGATTCGAGATGGTCAGTGACCTGTTTGTTAACTTGGCTTTCGAAGACCTTAGATAGGCAGGGCAGGATGGATATAGGTCTGTAACAGTTTGGGTCCAGGGTGTCTCCCCCTTTGAAGAGGGGGATGACTGCGGCAGCTTTCCAATCCTTGGGGATCTCAGACGATATGAAAGAGAGGTTGAACAGGCTGGTAATAGGGGTTGCGACAATGGCGGCGGATAGTTTCAGAAATAGAGGGTCCAGATTGTCAAGCCCAGCTGAATTGTAGAGGGCCCAGGTTTTGCAGCTCTTTCAGAACATCTGCTATCTGGATTTGGGTAAAGGAGAACCTGGAGAGGCTTGGGCGAATAGCCCAGGCTCAGATTAAAGATTTGACAGATAGGAGTGGCAATCGAGTCAGCTACCATCCTCAGTAGCTTTCCATCTAAGTTGTCAATGCCAGGAGGTTAATCATTATTGATCGATAACAATAATTTTTCCACCTCTCCCACACTAACTGTACAAAATTCAAACTTGCAATGCTTTTCTTTCATTATTTGTTTTTTATGCATGAGTATGATGGCTCACTGCACAGATTGGCCTATACAGGGCGGTGTTATAAGCAAACTCACTTAAACCCTCATATCCGTCACCCTGTTTGACCTGAGAGACTTTGTATTTCCTCATGCTCAACAAATTTGCGTCAAGGACCCATAAGTTCCATCAGGATAGATTTTCCACCATCTTGGAAATTTTGGGGAACCTTTGAAAAACATATTCTCATGAACCTCATGAAGTCCAAATAACGAAAGCCCCATGATACATCTCTTAACTTAGTTTGAGAAAAGCTAAGGGAGGGGTTAAGGGATGGTCATTGATAAATCAGGAAATCGGATTGTATGTGTCCATTTGAATCCTTTGTAAATCCACTCCACAATGGCCTATCAGCTTGAAACTGTTTAGGGTCATCAAAGACATTACCATGATGAATCAGGATTAGTTTGGCATTGATAGGGAAAATACAGTATAACAATTCACTTTTTTGACTATGTAACGCTAATGCTTAAAATAATCATAAAAAATCTTCTTCTCATGGACAAAAAGTCAGATTCACTCCAAATGTGGTGTTTGGAATCATCACAATAGTCCCTAAATCGTTTGAGAAAATAATGTTGATGGATTCAAAGAGGGCTACTCTATACCAGTAGATGCATATTAGCACATACACTAATATGTCGCCTGTTTTAAGAAGCTAGGCATATGTCGCACGCCACTAATTCACGAGAAAGGTATTTGAATGTATTTATTTATTAACTTTTTAAAAAATCAAAATGCGTTTTTTGCCAGAAATGTCTTCTGGCATGTGAACTTTGATGACAAACTTGTATGCCATTTGTAAGTACAAATAGAATTGTTAAATTACGAGCCTAGTTGGTTTAGCCACGGAAAAAGACAGGAACCTTCTCGCTAGTCATGATTGGCTGAGATAATGGATGGGCTGGACATGCCGAGAGATGAGTTCTACCATGGAGCAAGCTTCTGTCTATAACATGAGCTGCTCAGTATGTGCAGATAATCCTTGCTACTGAAGATTTTTAAAGGTCTAAGGTTAGCATGGAGAACCTCAAAAGTGTTGCTACTGCTCTCAACAACATTGCTGCCCAGAATTTAGCAGGAGCTATCAATGAAGATCAGTGGGAAAAAGTTGTGATGGACTACTTTCTGCATTGATGGTCAGTGTGAACCGGAGTGTAGCTAGCTACAAACCAAACGTAAAGACACACTGGCGTGAAGCATTCATCCACGTATTCGGGTAAGAGTCTAGCTACATTTAAGCTATAAAGCCAGAGGGGTGTGGTATACGGCCAATATACCATGGCTAGGGACTGTTTTTACGCACAAAGCAACACGGAGTGCCTGGACACATTCCTTAGCCATGGTGTATTGGCAATATACCACAAACCCCCAAGGTGCCTTATTGCTATTATAAATTGGTTACCAATGTAATTAGAGCAGTAAAAACAAATGTTTTGTCATACCCATGGTTTACGGTCTGATATACCATGCATCAGCCAATCAGAATTCAGGGCTCAAACCACCCAGTTTATAATTTCAGATATTATAAGTTTCTAATTTGGTCAGAAAGTAGTTTTCATTCCAAGTTAAAGCGTACTGTTAGCTAGCTTAGTGAATGTTAGCTTGATGGCTCGCTAGCTAAAGTTAAATGTATGATCTGTGTTGTAATATTATTTGTATCTCAGAAATCCATTTGCATTGCTTTTAATAGCGTAATCTTAGCTAGCTAGCTAACATTGAATCTAGTTAGTTAGCTTTAACTACCTGCAGATTCATACTCCAGCATTTCATGCATGGTGGCTAGCTATGACAATCTGTTTGTACTGTAGCTATGGGTTGGGATTATGTTTCATTGTTTAGCTAGCTAGCTAGCTAGCTACATGTCTAAACAAAAGACTCCACTTCGCAAGAGAATGATTACACTACCCATCAAGTTAGCCAGTTGTGTCTGGGGGTGATTACGGCCATCTATTGTATTTCATAAACATGTGTACATGTCTAGACAATAGTTACCCATCCACTTACCTAGATGTGGCTGGGGGTGGTTATAGCATTTCTTTCACATGACCTAACAATTTAGACAATTGTCTGGGTAAGCATCATATAATTATTATAAAATATGTATACAATATTTTTATCTGGACAATTTCAAAGTAATATTAGGATGTAGGCCAAGGACTACATAAAGTGTATTTTTACTTGGAGTTTTCCCTTATTATAGGCTACTACTTAAACCACTTTTTGTCTTGAAATCTTTGGTTGTTTACTACACAACCTTACTCACTCTGTTTAGCAAATGGCCTTATATGTGAATCCTTAAAGAGATGGGTGGGGCTAAGGCTTAAGAGGGTGTAAACAATACTAAATAGCTCAAGACAAAGAAGAGCTCTCCAGTAGGTGTACCAAAATATTAAAACGCCATTTTCTCAAAAGTGGGGTTACAAGTTTATCAACTGTCAAAGCACAATTACTTTCCCATTGTTCCTCAAATGTAGTGTATGATATACCATGTTCTAGCTCTGAGTCTCTACTTCTATCCAATGTAAAACAATTATAATAATGTTGCTACATAAGATCGAATCGAGGCGGTAGGTCACGTGTGCTAAAATATGCTGAAAATACTTCAACAATCTTCTTCGCATTAACGATAGGACCAAATGACACCAACTTTGGAATTTACAGGGATAAAGAATTAAATTAGAATTTGTGGAATTAACCCCAACACTGACCAACATGCCCCCATTGTACCTCATAGCTGTGCTCCCTCCCAATGTCATTAGTTGAAAGAAGAACATTTTAAATGTTGACAGAGGATTGTCTTCTTTAATATTTTTATTATTATTATTGACATTTTATATGGCATATCCAAAACTTGATATCATAGTTAACTTCTGGTTGATCATCAATTTAAAAAAAGGTTCAATCAAAAAATCAGAACCAGGCAACATGTGGAAGCTGTCCACCTGGACTCCACTCCCCCCTTTGACAGTCGTTACAGTACCACAAGGCCCCACCCACTCTGACATTACACACCTCAGCCTCTCAAAGAGCTTATTGCCACCAACACGCGCAAACCCATCATTTTACCACATCAAACGATAGACGCTGAGACCTCTCCAAAATGATGTGTGCTGTATGTCTCTGTTGAGCATTCTTGCTGTGTAAGGAGACAAAGCTGCTAATGTATCATTTAGCATACAGTATGCAAAATCAGCAGTAATTGCTTTAATATGGTCACTCATTTATTACAAGCAAATGTCCAGTAAATGTAATATTGACAGTGGGGACTACATGGTAGAACGTGAGGTATACTGTACATTGACTTCATGTGTCTCCCATCCCAGTCGTAGACCATCTTAGCCACAGAGGTGAGATGCAACTTGCTGGTGCACAGATCCAGCAACTGTAGATTAGGGAGAAGAGCAGCATATCATAAAGCATGCACTGTACTTTAGCAAAACAAAATTAAAAGAGCCAGTGTTTCACTATACTGTCCGTCCGGCAGCCCAGGCTACGATGGCTAGGATAAAATGTTACTGTGTAGCATGGGACTGTGGGGCACCATGCAATTAAGACTTGATGCTTTCTCTCTCCCTCTGTCTGTCTGTGTGTGTGTGTGTGTGTGTGTGTGTGTGTGTGTGTGTGTGTGTGTGTGTGTGTGTGTGTGTGTGTGTGTGTGTGTGTGTGTGTGTGTGTGTGTGTGTTAGTCAGTTTTCAGGGCCCTTAGATGTCAGTGGATGAGGCCCTGTCCTCTGTGAAATACTAATTCATCCTCCAGGATCCCACAAAAGGTTGCAATTATCCCTTGATATTCATAGGTCTGGAAAAATTGCATTACATATCAGGGGGCCACGGCGCTAGCTACAGCAGTAGCAACCTTGTGCGGTGGATACCACAGTGAGAATAAAGCAGTGTGGTCGAGCAGAAGGAATGCGAGGCATCAGGGAGATGTTCTGCTCCATTTTAACGCATGCTGAGGAGAATCCTCACCAAACTCTCTGAGGACGCCAGACAGAATGGACGTGAAAATTGACTGGCAATGGTTGCAGAGGCAGTGTGAAGAAGTCAAACACCACATTCTCCCAAAGAGCTGTTTGAATTCCTGAAATCCACACTTCAATATCCCACTATTGTGGTCCTGTCTACACAGAAAAAAGGTGCTTTCTAGAACCGAAAAGGGTTCTTTCCACAGAGGGTTCTACATGGAACCCAAAATGGTTCTACTTGGAACCAAAAAGGGTTTTACCTGGAACCAAAAATGGTTCTCCTATAGGGACAGCTGAAGAACCCTTTTGGAACCATTTTTTCTAATAGTGTAGGAAATGTTTTAACACACACACACACACACACACACACACACACACACACACACACACACACACACGCAGACTTTGTTCCAGTTGGATCCCCTCAGTCGGTTTATGGACCCCATTAGGCTCAGATTAGGTTAGTCCACTGGAGGAAGAAGAAAAGGACAAGAATCCTATCACCCTGTAAATTCACCCACTCAAACCTACAGTAGGATCAGATTACCCAAAAAAGAAGGGTTCCACTTCACAGATCAAAGCTCTCCATTACATTTAACTCGTTTTATCTGGGGCAGCTCCATGGGCCAGGGGATTTCCTTCGTTGCACAGAAAAATTAATTGTGTTTCCCCCCACGTATGTTGTAAATGATAACATGAGCAAATATGTGCACTTCAGTGTGATGATTAACGCAAATACCACTACAACAGGAATACACACATCAAAAACATAATTATTCGATTGGCGCCTTCTTAATTCTACAAAACATATTTGAACGAGACAAATGACTCCCAACATGCAATGAGCCCCAACCAGAGCTAGAGTAAACACAACCCGAGTGATACTCCTCTAGTCCTCATACTGTGTGAATGTAACTACCTGGTCTAAGTGGTCAGTGACAGAGGACACCACGCACCCGTTGCTGCCCGTCTCGTTCTGAAAGACCCAGGACTCTTCAGGCTCTTCAGCCGCCGGGAGAGACTGGCCTTGGTGCGACCCCGCCCCTGGTCCATAGGAAGCTCCACCCCCTCCAGCATCCAGCTTGACTGCTCACACAGTGACAGATAGGCTGGGGAAGAGGAGAGGTGAACACACACACACCGTTTGGCTAGAAAATCAGTAAACTGCCCCCTCTCTAGCTTTGTGATCACTCCATCTTAACGTACACAGGCCATCCTACACACGGTGGTGCTTATCGTAGCAGCAGTACTGTCGTCTCCCACTAAGTTTAACATAAGCTGCTGCAGCAGGCTGGCCGCACTGATAGGGACCATAAATCACTAACCCTGAAGGGAGCAGATGCCGCTGGTATCTGGGAGTATTACCACAATTTAGCCCTAATTAAAATCCACCTTAGCATTCCTCTGCCACTAATCAACTGATTATTTCCCACTGATTCAATATTGTGTTTGTTGAAAGGGACTCCTCCCCGCTAACCCCCCCTGCTCCACTAACCCTCCCTCCCATTGTGTGTGGAGTCATCCCACGTGAATACCTGAACACGTCACCACTGCAAGAGGCCACACCGTCTTTATGGAAACATCTAGCCACTTACAACACACTGTTTGTCACATCTTTGTACCCTCTTTCGTATACTTTGCATTGCGTACACAGTACATCTCAGTCAGTGGCCTCTTTGTCAACATCCAACTTGGTGTATTTTTGCATGTCATTCTCTTGTTTCGACTCTACCGCAGTTTGCTTACAGAAGAATCAGGTCCACCTGCTTCAATGTTGTGACAAGGGGTTGAATTCTTATCGGATTACAGATTGTACCTCTTGAGGAAAAGGTAACTGACACGCGTAGGCTTTTGTCTGGAACACTGAGAACACTATACAGGTAACTGCTAAAATAAAGGAAACACTAACATAAGGTGTCTTCATAGGGCGTTGGGCCACCACGAGCCAGAAAAGCTTCAATGTGTCTCAGTATAGATTCTACAAGTGTCTGGAACTCTATTGGAGGGATGCGACACCATTTTACCATGAGAAATTCAATCTTTTGGTGTTTTGTTTATGGTGGAAAAAAACACTGTCTCAGGCGCCAACCCGGAATCTCCCATAAGTGTTCAATTGGGTTGAGATCTGGTAACTGAAACATGGCATATGGTTTACATTGTTTCCATGCTCATCAGACCATTCAGTGACCACTCAGGCCCTGTAGATAGGGGCATTGTCATCCTATGGAGGCATAGCCATGATAGCCAAAATAATAGGCAACTGGGCCTGCCCAGCATTTTTATACATGACCCTAAGCATGATGGGATGATATTTGCTTAGGAATTGCTTAGGAACCTGCTTTCAATATACTTTGTATCCCTCATTTACTCAAGTGTTTCCTTTATTTTGGCAGTTACCTGTAGGTGTGTGTCTGAGTGAGAGATACAGCACATAGGGAAACTACCATGGGCATTGCCAATATTTGTCTATGAGAGGGAGATTAAAACAAATACAGGCCATAAAAGGTTCATAGAAGAGTTATGGAAGCCCTGAGGCTTGACTTGTGAGAATGCTGCCTTTAATAACTTGGCATGGTCTCTAGGCCTATGGGACTGACATTGCATTCAGGCCCTCATTATGAGCAGCCCATTAGCGGTGCCAATCAGCCTGTCAGATGGAGCACAGAGCCGTAGCATTAAAGGTAGGAGCAGCACATTCTTTAAAAGCTTTCCCAGGTGAGCCTGCCTGCCTGTCTAGCCCCAGACAAGACAGTTGTGAGCCTTACCTCAGACCTAGTGTCTTTCACATACACACAAGCATGCATGCCAGGTGAGGCTGGTGAGGGGAGGATGGCTGTTATTAATGAATAGGATGGAGTGAGTGGAATGGTATCAAACACATGGAAACCAGGTGTATGATGTGTTTGAGACCATTCCGTTTATTCCGTTCCAGCCATTACTATGAGCCTGTCCTCTCCATTTAAAGTGGCACCAGCCACCACTGATGCACGCACGCACACACACAGGCATGCACCAAATACACAAACAGAACCATGTGCATACAGGCATGCAAACACACACAGATACACATACAGCCTAAATGACAAACAAAACCCTATCAAAGGATAACATTTTGCCAAAATTCTACACGTATCATTACACCACCAGCCAATACTACTTTGATGGAATCAAACAAACAATTACGTTTCAAGTGAAGAAGTTTCTTTCTAATATAAGAAATAAGAAACAAACATACTGTATAACAAAAAAGCACGTAATTTGTTATTTTGTGATGAGAGAAAAGGTCATGACCCCCAGAGTGTAGGAAAATAAATGTGTGGCACCATATTGCAATTACGCTCCACGTGAGTGTCTGTCTCACCTCACCTCTTCTTACTCTACACACCGCTTCATAAAAAAAGAAGTGGAAAACATTCTGGAGAACATTTGCTGCACGAGGCGGGAGTAAGCCATGCTTCATTTAGCAGCACCCCGGCTCTTCGTGAAGTACAGGAAATGACAGAGCAATTAAACGTTGCCTGTGTGTGACGCGGGGGAGTATTACAGCACTACCTGGCTCCCTGACTGCCGCTGTACCGACGTCGAAATAAGTCAGCAATTAGAGCGATGTAAACACGTCGCTTTCGCCGACAACACAGAGGACGGCTGCAGCTTGCCAGTCACACCTTTCCGTGTCAATCCCGGCCTGTCAAAATACATCAGCTCCGTGGGCAAAACAGTGGAAAACTCTTCCTGACAGCCAGGCCTGTTTCTTACAGTGTTACGCCTCACACCTGTGGTAGGCACTTTACCTTTACTGTGGCCCTGCACTCAGCCCTGAGAGGTTCCAACATACGTCATACATATACTTTTCATTTGGAGTGAATTAAAGTTAAAGCCTCAACTTTGACTCATTTCTTAATTATATTATCTTTGAGTTATTCATAATGTCTATGAGGGAAAGTACACGCCAGGACAGCCTGAAAATATTTTGAGTATCTCAGATGGTTTTGCCACTGACCTAAACACAATAACCCATCATGTCAAAGTTGAATTACATTTTTTATATATATTTTTTTAATTCATGAAAAATAAAAGCTGTAATGTCAATTAGTATTCAACACCTTTGTTATGGCAAGCCTAAATACGTTTAGGAGTAAAACTTAACAATTAACATTATGTGAATTGCTTAAACAATTCACATAATAAGTTGCATGTACTCACTGTGTGAAATAATAGTGTATCCCACACATACAATTATCTGTAAGGTCCCTCAGTCTAGCAGTGAATTTCAAACACAGATTCAACTACAAAGACCAGGGAGGTTTTCCAATGCCTCACAAAGAAGGGCACCTATTGGTAGATAGGTTAAAAAAAAATTTTTTTTTAAAAAGCAGACATCGAATATCCCTTTGAACATGGTGAAGTTATTCATTACACTTTGGATGGTGTATCAATACACCCAGTCACTACAAAGATACAGGCGTCACTCCTAACTCAGTTGCCGGAGAGGAAGGAAACTGCTCAGGAACTTCACCATGAGGCCAATAGTGACTTTAAAACAGTTACCGAGTTTAATGGCTGTGATAGAAGAAAACTGAGGATGGATGAACAACATTATAGTTACTCCACAATACTAACCTAATTGGCAGAGTTATTTTATTTCCAAAACATGCATCCTGTTTGCAACAAGACACTAATGTAATACCGCAAAAAAACTGGCAAAGCAATGAACTTTTTGTCCTAAATACAAAGTGTTATGTTTGGGGCAAATCCAATGCAACACATTACTGACTACCACTCTATATTTTCTAGCATGGTGGCTGCATCATGTTATGGGTATGCTTGTAATCGTTAAGGACTGGGGAGTTTTTAAGGATAAAAAAGAAACGGAGTGGAGCTAAGCACAGGCAAAATCCTAGAGGAAAACCTGGTTCAGTCTGCTTTCCACCAGACACTGGGAGATGAATTCACCTGTCAGTAGGACGATAATAAAACACAAGGCCAAATATACACTGGAGTTGCATACCAAGAAGACAGTGAATGTTCCTAAGTGGCCAAGTTACAGTTTTAACTTAAATCTACTTGAAAATCTATGGTAAGACCTGAAAATGGTTGTCTAGCAATGACCAACCACCAAATTGACAGAGCTTGAAGAATTTTTTCAATAATAATTGACAAATGTTACACAATCCAGGTGTGGAAAGCTCTTAGAGCCTTATCCAGAAAGACTCACAGCTGTAATCGCTGCCAAAGGTGGTTCTACAAAGTATTGACTCAGGGGTGTGAATACTTATGTAAATGAGATATTTCTGTATTTCATTTTCAATAAATTAACAAACATTTCCATTTTCTTTTCTCACTTTGTCATTATGGGGTATTGTGTGAATTTAGAAATCAGGTTGTAACTGTGGAATAAGTCAAGGGGTATGAATACTTTCTGAAGGCACTGTATACATGCCTCCTGTAAGACCCTGTGATTTATGAACCAAACATGATACAGACATCTGGATGTCATTATACTCTTTATAGTGTGCTCTCAAATATGGAGTATGTCTCGACTCTGAAAAGAAATCTCAATTCATTTATTCAACATTAAATATGTTCATGTGAACATCTCAAAAGTACCCTTTTTGATTTTGCTTATGATGATGGAAACAGTGTTTTTCGAATAAATCATGATTGCCAAATCATTTAGAAGGTATGCAGGGCACGTGATGTCAATACAAGCTCAACTCCACATTTAATTCGAGATGCTTACTGCCTGCTGAATGCATTTTGTCAACCATAACAATTGTGTTTTTTTTGCAGGACCTTTCAAGAATGGCTGACTATTTTGCAATACGTTTGCAAAACCAAAGACACAATTGGTTGATACAAATCATCATGATATCATATAATTCTGCCACTTAGAAAGGACTGTTTCGCCGCTAACTGGCTATACAAAGTGGTAGACACAAGCAATGTTTCCATTAACTTGTCCAGTGATTTTTTTTGTCGACATTTAGAAAGTTTGCATAGGAAATAGACAATTGCCTGCTAGGGTGCATCAAATTAAAATGTAGTGGTTGAAGTGTTTCCATTACCCATTTAGGCAAATTGCGCATTAATATATTGGCGACAGCCTGTATGCCCTCCCATCTATATGTTTATGTCTCAGGTAGATCGCAAAAGCCAACATGGATCAAAGGCAATAATTGACTAATATTTGCCATATTCTAATAATTCCCATCGGCCAACCAATTGCCACGGTACGTGCCATGATGAAACTTGGACTGTCAATAATTGGATGGTAAAACTTGCATCCAGTCAAACATAAAATAAATTCATACGAAGCAATTCAGCCATTTTTGAAAGATCCTGTCGATCTGAAATAATTAGATGGTGAAACTCACCAGCCAACCAGAAAATCAAGGCGAATCAATTCAGGCATTCTTGAAAGTCAGGACCCAATCCTTGTCCTGCAAAGAAACATAATTTTTATAGTTGAAAAAATAGATTTTGCAAGACGTAGGCATTTAGAAATAATTGTTGAGTGGAACTTAAAATGACACAATGACATCACGTGCCCCTCATTTCTCAGTCGGGGTTTTAACTTACTGTTGAAAGTAAGAATAGTCAAATACACAATGTGAAAGTTCGAAATATGGTTGTGCATCAGAATTTTTTATCGTGCTTTGCCAGTCCCATTTTCTAATCTAAATTTGTGGTAATCATGACTGAATACCAACTGGGCACACGTGCCCAGGGGCCCTGGCCTCCAGTGGGCCCCCAGTGATTTTGTTAATCACTCTCACTCAGATATCATGGCATAAGCCATAGCAAAATGGGTAGAATTGCAGGAAATGTGCTTTAAAACGGCATAAATGTCTCTCTGCCCAGTGTAAAATGAGTAGAAGTGCATGAAATCTGCTTTAATATTGCCATATGATAAAACGTGTAGCACTGCAGATCTCTGCAAATCTCGCTTAGGGCCCCAAAAAGGCGAGAGCCATCCTTGTTCTTTACATGTAAGCTTTGGATTGAACCAATCAGCGCTAGATTTTTTTCTCTTGGGCACTCAGAAACAACTGCACAGTGAAGCCTATCATTACAACAATTCTTATCTGGGTGATTTATATTCTGGTTGCACTGGGTGCTCCCAAAATAAAATGTCAGGTCACACAGAAAAATATCTAGTAGCATATGCAAACTAAATGGTCGCACTTACTGGAGGCATGTATACTATAGGTCAAAAAAGGCCTAAAATAGCCACTTTCATCTTGATTTTCTTTAAAAGTCATTGTGATACAAATGTACAAAGCATCCTCCCTCCCAATGAAGTTGCCAGAACAAAAAATTGCCAGAACAATCTGAGACACCAAAAATATTTTCAGGCTTTCCTGGCTTGGAATCGCCCATGATTAACTTTGGTCCTATTTTCTTTCCTGCTTTGAAGCCCTTTAATGTCATTGAATCAATATGGAAAATGAATCCAAGACCGTTATCAAAAGAGAAAATGTGTTATGTAATTTCTCCAGACACAGTACAAGAAATCAAAAGTTAATTTAACTTATAAAGTGTCCAATATGCATGACACCACCCACTGGGCATACACTGGTTGAATCAACATTGTTTCCACGTCATTTCAATGGAATTACTTTGAACCAACGTGGAATAGACGTTGAATTGATGTCTGTGCCCAGTGGGCAGACCATAGGCCTTGTCTTGTCACCCCAGATAACTGTGGTTTATTGTCTGAATTATCCCCTACTCTGAATTTGCTAGGACCCTCTTCTCCTCCCAGTTCCTATCTGAGGTGTGCTAATTCTGGGCTGTGCCCTCCACTTTGCCCGGCCTGGGCACACACACACACTCACAACTAGCGGCTTGGGTCTCTGCAGACAGGGCCCATCTGCCACCTGCTCCACTCCCTGTCCCAGTGACAACTGTCGAGGAGCGTGCAAGATTGATTATGAGTCAAAACCCATCGTGCTGCACCAGATTTCGCTGGGTTAAGCTTGCTGATCCAGCAAAGAGCCGGTGCAAAGCCTTGGTGCGTCCTGCCAACGGCGCCGGCATCATGGCGCTCGGAGAACAGCAGTGCGTGTCGCCATGAAACCCAGCCAAGGAAACACAGCTGCAGCACAGAAGTTCCGGGCTTCAACTTGGCGCTCAACAAAGGGTTCATAAATAAACTTAGCTGTCGGATGGCAGTTTTAACATCTCCAGGGGCAGGATAAATGGCACATGAACTTTTGAAACCCCTCTATAAAGAAAAACTAGAGGAACGTCCCAATAGGGTTTCTAATCAGGTGTTCTCTGTAACTGAATGTATGGCATTTTCTTTGATTTGAATGTCATTCATTGTTATTTACAAATAAGCAAATACAAAAAGAACAAACGTGTAAAAATGTATACCTAATTTTGTCTTGTGCATGTTATTTGAAGAAATACAAATATAATTTAGATTCAAATCCAATCTGATGCTAATAAGGCTATTGTGTTAACCTCAGCAGAGCTCTGCCCAAAATCTTGTCATCTCTTCAGCTCCCCCATGGCTGAATAGGGATGAACCACTATTCCCTATGGATGAAAGCAGTGCTGTGGATTTAGTTTGCAGCTCCATACCTCGGATTTCTCTCTGTGGTTCCAGGAAGGCCTCTCCCATTGAGACGAACACCTCTGAGTCAATGGCAAGGTCCTCAGCTAGAGAAGTCTCTGTACCGTCGGACAAGGAATACCCTTCTGGCTGCAGAGTTCAGCTTCAGTTTAGATGTGCACTCCTCCAGATGCTGAAACATCAACAAGCATCATTAGGATTCAAGGGGGCTTTGGAGAAATTCAAAATGTCAAGGTCTTAGTCTTTTCAAGAAAACATTTGTGAATGAGGTAGAGAGGAACTTCACCGTGGTAATGTTAGAAGCTGTGACTTTAGCAGAGGTTTGTCTTGTCCCATTCTTGCAGGAAATCACTCTGATGGTTTGCGGCAGGCGCAGGAAGATGGGAGGCTTCCCGGCAGATATGATTCTTAACTTCTTGGTGACGGGGCAGTATTTTCACGTCCGGATGAAATGCATGCCCAAATTCAACTGCCTGCTACTCATCCCCAGAAGATAAGCCATGCATATTATTAGTATATTTGGATAGAAAACACTCTGAAGTTTCTAAAACTGTTTGAATCATGTCTGTGAGTATAACAGAACTTATTTAGCAGGCGAAACCCCGAGGACAAACCATTCAGACTTTTTTTTTGGAGGTCACTCTCTTTTCAATGGGTTTTCATTGGGAATCCAAATTTCTAAGGGACCTTCTTGCAGTTCCTATCGCTTCCACTGGATGTCAACAGTCTTTAGAAATTGGTTGAGGTTATTCCTTTGTGTAATGAAGAAGTATGGCCATCTTTAACGAGGGTCACTTGAAGTGTACTGTTAGATAGAGGCGCGTGACCAGAAAGTATGCTACAGTTAGTTTTCTTCCTGTATTGAACACAGATCATCCCGTCTTTAATTTGATTGATTATTTACATTAAAAAATACCTAAAGTTGTATTACAAAAGTAGTTTGAAATGTTTTGGCAAAGTTTACAGGTAACTTTTGAGATATTTTGTAGTCACGTTGCGCAAGTTGGAACCGGTGTTTTTCTGGATCAAACGTGCCAAATAAAAGGACATTTTGGATATATATCGACGGAATTAATCGAACAAAAGGACCATTTGTGAAGTTTATGGGACATATTGGAGTGCCAACAAAAGAAGCTCGTCAAAGCTAAGGCATGAATTATATTTTTATTTCTGTGTTTTGTGTCGTGCCTGCAGGGTTGAAATATGGTTTCTCTCTGTGTTTACGGAGGTGCTATCCTCAGATAATAGCATTGTTTGCTTTTGCTGAAAAGCCTTTTTGAAATCTGACATGTTGGCTGGATTCACAACAAGTGTAGCTATAATTTGCTATCTTGCATGTGTGATTTGATGAAAGTTTAATTTATTTGATTTTGGTGCTCTGCATTTTCCCTGGCTTTTGTCTAGGTGGGACGCTAGATATCCCAGAGAGGTTAATAAATAATAGAGAGAAATAAAACAACTTTGCTACACACACACCATGCCTACTGTACACGTCATGTCAAAATGTAAAATGATCCTAACATTTATTTTAGTACATCAAGTTAATATTTAGAGGATTTGTTCTTTAGTATTGTAGGTGATGGTCATACATGCAGTACTACACTACCCTACAGTAGATGGGACTTGGGGATGGTATAGATGAGGTGGAAAGACAATATAGTTCTGGGTACCTGAGTCCAGAGACAGGGCTACTATGGGTTCTTCTTCCCTGGGGTGGGGGTCCTGAACACGACTGCTTCTTTACTGTGTGCATGCCACTCTCTTTAAGGTCAAAGGTTGTCGGAGCATGGTGCTTTCTCCTCCTCCAAGAGCCCCCGTTGCCAGCGTATGGGGAGGAGGATTCCCTGTAGTCAGAAGAACACAAGACAATGATAGATTGTACCTTATCTCATACTGTACTTTACAAAAGCTATGAGACAATCCTTTACATTTAAACACGTTTTTGTGATTAAGTGTGGTGAAAAGGAACACTTTGTACATTAATTAAAGTTCATTTTGCAATAATAGATCACACCAGTCCTTTCTTTCTATAAAAGCATGCCCTCACATGCACCATCAAGACAGTGGTTGTATACCTAACCCCCACTCTAGTCAGTTTGTCTGCTCTCCGGAACCATTAACTCATGAGGTCAGAGATTCTATTGAAAAACAAAACAAAAAGAAAGTTTGCTCCTCCACTGTGACAACTTACTCCAGGACAGGTATGCAGTTTGGGCCTATGAGGCAGCACTCTGGTGGTAAATTCACTGCATGGATAATGATAGTTGGCAGGGGCGCAGACATTCCCCCTGGCTCCCAGGCAAACGGCTGTCGGTCAAACTCCCCTCCTTTGCCTCTCCCTTCATTCTGCCGATGGAACTATTGTGAGAAATTTGTATTGGCTGGTAATGCTGTGTGGACACAGTGTTTCACGCTGCGACATAACTCCTTAATCCGTCATTACTCACGTGTGTCCCTTTCTCTCCGTGCTCCGCTGGTCTACCTCGGTATCATCGCAGGTGCTGCAGAGACCTTTGCAACAAGTGCATTCTCTCCTTGGTCCTCTTTCACTCTCTGACAAGTAGGGGGTATGCCATCTTGTGTTACATTTCACTGTAAAGGAGAAAAGCAAAGGGCCTCCCGTCCTGACAGGGACATCAGCCGCATATCCTGGCAGCCAGCCAAGACCTCCACATTCCTCCCCCTCTTGGATGCTGGGGCAGGACATAGACTTTTTTTCTTTCTTTCTTTCTTTCTTTCTTTCTTTCTTTCTTTCTTTCTTTCTTTCTTTCTTTCTTTCTTTCTTTCTTTCTTTCTTTCTTTCTTTCTGTCTTTCTGTCTTTCTGTCTTTCTTTCCAATCCTCCCAGTGTCTGTAGAGGCCCTCCACACAGCCTGAGTTAGGGGGCACGTATGTTGGTGAGAAACAATGGGAAAACTGTGGTACAAAGGTGCCCACTCTACTTGAATTACAAGTGGTTGGTACTCATCGTGAATAATAGGTGCTTCAATGGCCTATTCAAGAGGCACCATCAATCCTCACCTTAGGTACAGGCTCTGCTGTGCTGGGCAGAGACACACAGGCTGATAAACGTTCACAAACAACCCGGAGTGGCAATCTCATCGTAATTACTGTACAAACAGCCTGGGTCTCTCTGGACATGTTGACCTGGTTATGTTGTGCTTACACACAAAAAGCCTGGGCATTATAATGCATTTGGAGAGATTTGCCAACTTTGCTGATTAAAGGCTAGCAAACATCATAGGACTGCTCTTGGTCAACCCAGTTCAGAGTACCAAAAAGTATATTAAAACTACAGCATTAGGACAAACTCTATAATTTGAGATGCAGCGCACAGGGCTCTTAGGTCATTCTCAGGGGAATTGGGAGAGATTCCTCTATTCGAAATGGAGTTACCATGTAACAACAGCACCCATGTAACAGCACATCTATTGAATTCAATTTACATTACAAAAGACTGCACTCGCAACTCATCTTCTATGTGAGGGTGTGAAGACGCTCCTTTGTAGGAATGACATCAGAGCAGGTGACCCGGGGCAGATTGAAGGGAGAGGAGGATGTCAGAGGGCTGGTAGTTGTGCTGAAGCGCTGGCTGTACTCCTTCACCAGCTCTTCCTCTAATGTGTGCCCAGGAGAGGAGCATAACATGCTGTTTCTTCTACTCCAACCTGAGTCTTACCAATGGCTGCCAAGGGTGCTACCGCTACCACTGGCTGCCCTTCTCACCTCAGCCATCACTGGAAGGGAGATCATCATACCGTCATCATTATTGTCAAAGACATTCACAACATATTCTGTTAACAGATGTGTTTTGACTGAGACAGGTTTAGGCAGGCAACCTATAGGCCTACCTTCTGCAAAAGAGTAAGTAATTATACCACAATCAATGTTATACAAATGTAGCAGCATTTCTACAGTATAGGCCTTGGCTATATCAACCATACTGTAGATCATGTTTGTGTAACAGTGAACCATAATTCCACAAACTATGGAAACCCTTCCCAGAAGAGTGGAGGCTGTTATAGCAGCAAAGAGTGGACCAACTCCATATTTTTTTTATTTTACCTTTATTTTACTAGGCAAGTCAGTTAAGAACAAATTCTTATTTTCAATGACGGCCTAGGAACAGTGGGTTAACTGCCTGTTCAGGGGCAGAACGACAGATTAGTACTTTGTCAGCTCAGGGATTTGAACTTGGGATATTGTGTGTAATCCATGTATTTACTACATTTTAGAATAAGGCTGTAACATAACAAAATGTGGAAGAAGTCAAGGGTTCTGAATACTTTCCGAATGCACTGTATGTGTTTCTAATCATAAGGAACAGATTTGCCTCAAGGAAACATGAGGTCCGCGATATTGGAATTTCCAACATATTGCATTTTTTTAAATAAAATCTTCACAAATCTTTTTTTCCTTGAACCGTACACCCAATGATTTTTTTAAATCAAGTCAATTATAACTAAGTTTGAAAAAAAAAACGAAGTGATACACAAAGACAGCACAGTATGAAGGTAGGCAGAAACTGCTTCTCCAATAGAAATCCCAACAACGCTTATTGGCGATGCCATGGCGACATTGGCTAGCTGAGGTCATGTGCAGAAACACGTCTTCGGGTCTAATGCTGGCCTCTTCTTCTCATAAACCATAGACACATCTCAATGACTCCAACCTCAGCAGGTGTGTTAATCATGTCTGTCTTCGGTCAGATTGAGGAAAAACCAAGCAACACATCAAAAGTTTAGAGAGAAAATAAACCCCTCAAATAAATCCTAATAACTCCACTTCTCTTCAATCTATCAACGTAACATTTGCACATAGTGTTTTGAATTGCTACATGTATATGAGGAATGATGTATAAAACTTCCATTACTTACTTTCAGCCTGCTCATAATTCAACACGCCTTTTATTGCTGCTCCTCATTTTCCGAAGCCTTACCGTTAATTCTACACCACCATTTTTTTTGTTATCTAGCTAGCTGTGTTGTCGAGTTAGCGTGTTGGGCCAAATTGAGGGCCACATTTGGTATGCTCCAATTAGAGGTGAGTCCGTGGGGGAGGTCCTATATATACAGTACCTTTGTGGAATTACCGCCAAGCATTTGCCAGTGTTGGATTTGTGATAGGAAGGCTGGTTAGAGCAGGGTAGACTCTTTTGGCAGGAATACCTGCTTAGGCCTCTTCTTTTACTTTATGTTCAGTCTTTCGTTTGTTTTTGCCAGTCTTTTCTAAATATTTTGCTGACATTAATTGTGTCAACTTATTATTTAATAAACCTATTTTTCAAATCTTTTACTTTGTCTCCTGCTGTGTCATGCCCTTAAGAAACAACGACTACCCTTTTCACTACGCCTATTCCAGCATGTGATGCGATGGCCATGGCACACGCACATCAGTGTCAAAATCACACAGCTATTTCTAATTTGATCAGTAGCCTGCATTCAAATGATTTCACACGATTGAAGGGAAACTCCACTCATGGTACTTTTCCAGACAAAGACTGGCTTGCTCCTTATTTAATTAGTGTCTTGGCATTCACAGGATCCATCAACCTACGCATCTGCTCCTGAAAATGAATATGTTTGTAGGGAGCGGCTTTGCCTCCCTCACTCTGGGAAGAGGGTCAAATTGAGCACCACCTGACAGTTCTCTGGTTCGCCCTGCACACCTTTTACAGACACCTAGCCCACGGCTGTGCCACGCTCACAGCTTCAACAATTTCTGCAAATTGAGACGGGTAAGATGTGTGATGTACTGTAAAACTGACACCTTTCTACACTACTTCAATTTTCAGAGACAAAAACATCTGCAAGCTAAATCTTTCAGGTCTCACTGTATTTGGTTTTTAATAGCTCATTAAGCCATCAACAGTAATGCTAGTTAAACTAATGCAAACTTTAATGCTATAAAACTAAGTTTGTGTTTTGGAGATTCTCATAAATCTATGCTAGATTTATATTATCATACGTCTGAAATGTTTCCTTGAAAGAAACAAATACATTCCTGTAAGGACCTTATGAAAAGGTTAAACTGAAGGGGATTTCAGACACGAACCAAACTACAGGTGGGAGAGAAATCCAGTCCAAGTCCAACAGCATTAAAAATGGATGCATTCTTGAGTCATGGACACCACGGGTGATGGATATCATCCAATTTCCAGAGGCCAACTTTCAGAGAGATTTGTCAGTGTGCTAATATGTTTTATGATTCAGACATCTATTCACTCACCTGTGATTTTAATTTCAAATGTTAGTTAAAAGTTAACTTGATCTTATCAAATGACAAAGAAAACAATGAAAGGTATTTTGATGCACAGTACTTTATAAGTACTTTGTTTGTTTCAGATGCAAGTAAATATCCTGCCAGCAGCATAATCAACATATGACCAATTCAGTACAGTAACTAATACAGGCACGGAAAGTGAAACATCCTTTCAATTAAAACAGAAGAAATATATGTATATATATATATATATATATGTATTTATTTATTTTCATTGCCAACTGAATGACTCAATGACTCATGGGTCAGTAATTCCATAAGTGAATAGATGTCTGAATCATAAAACATATTTGCACACTAATAAATCTCTCTGAAAATTGGCCTCTGGAAATTGGATGATATCCATCACCCGTGGTGTCCATGACTCAAGAATGCATCCATTTTTAATGCTGTTGGACTTGGACTGGATTTCTCTCCCACCTGTAGTTTGGTTCATGTCTGAAATCCCCTTCAGTTTAACCTTTTCATAAGGTCCTTACAGGAATGTATTTGTTTCTTTCAAGGAAACATTTCAGACGTATGATAATATCAATCTAGCATAGATTTCTAAGAATCTCCAAAACACAAACTTAGTTTTATTGCATTAAGTTTGCATTAGTTTAACTAGCATTACTGTTGATGGCTTAAAAAACGAATACAGTGAGACCTGAAAGATTTAGCTTGCAGATGTTTTCTCTCTGAAAATTGACAAGAACACAAAGGACAGTAATGAGGTTTATTAGTTTACCTTTACGCTTCCCTATTAGCATGCACAATTCCTGATCAGAATCACTTCGATCATTAGTCAGATGTAAACATGTCACAAATGAACGGTGTGTGTAACATTTATTGACAATTTCGATACCTTCGGGAAACAAAGCTTGTTTTAAAAGGAGGATGGGATCCACCCAAATCATTTGGGTTCCTGGATCCTTTCACAGCATTATAAGGCTGCGTTGAGACAATGACTCATCAATGACCCAAGCCCAGCTCAATTAATCCCTACTGTTGTGTCGCTGAGTTGTCATAATGCTTCAGCAAATATACATCATCCCAGGGGCGTTGGAAGACACAATGTAAATAACCTAGATAATGTCCATCTAACTGCCCTGAAGGCCTCTGCTGATCCTACAGCTATTGTATGCAGTAATCATGTGCATATGAACCAGAGTTATACTGTTAGCACTGAGGTGGTGCGCCCTAGTAGGAAGTCCACTGTGTGCAGCTCACCCTGCACTAACATAAATAACATGAGCATGTCTACTTCTGCTAAGCTTCCCAGTAAAGCAATGAAAATAATCAAGCATCCTAGAAAAGTGCTAAAAATAGCCCACGTTAACATATGTAGCTTAAGAAACAAGGTTCATGAAATCAATAATTTGCTAGTAACAGATGACATTCATATTCTTTGTGTGCTATTGGAGAGATTGGAAACCCAAATTGGTCTACACGGACAAGTTCTGGCCTGGTTTAGATCTTATCTGTCGGAAAAATATCAGTTTGTCTCTGTGAATGGTTTGTCCTCTGACAAATCAACTGTAAATTTCGGTGCTCCTCAAGGTTCTGTTTTAGGACCACTATTGTTTTCACTATATATTTTACCTCTTGGGGATGTTATTCGAAAACATAATGTTAACTTTCACTGCTATGCGGATGACACACAGCTGTACATTTCAATGAAACATGGTGAAGCCCCAAAATTGCCCTTGCTAGAAGCATGTGTTTCAGACATAAGGAAGTGGATGGCTGCAAACTTTCTACTTTTAAACTCAGACAAAACAGAGATGCTTGTTCTAGGTCCCAAGAAACAAAGAGATCTTCTGTTGAATCTGACAATTAATCTTAATGGTTGTACAGTCGTCTCAAATAAAACTGTAAAGGACCTCGGCGTTACTCTGGACCCTGATCTCTCTTTTGAAGAACATATCAAGACCATTTCATAGACATCTTTTTTCCATCTACGTAACATTGCAAAAATCAGAAACTTTCTGTCCAAAAATGATGCAGAAAAATGAATCCATGCTTTTGTCACTTCTAGGTTAGACTACTGCAATGCTCTACTTTCCGGCTACCCGGATAAAGCACTAAATAAACTTCAGTTGGTGCTAAATACGGCTGCTAGAATCCTGACTAGAACCCAAAAATTTGATCATATTACTCCAGTGCAAGCCTCTCTACACTGGCTTCCTGTCAAAGCAAGGGCTGATTTCAAGGTTTTACTGCTAACCTACAAAGCATTACATGGGCTTGCTCCTACCTATCTCTCTGATTTGGTCCTGCCGTACATCCCTACACGTACGCTACGGTCACAAGACGCAGGCCTCCTAATTGTTCCTAGAATTTCTAAGCAAACAGCTGAGGCAGGGCTTTTTCCTATAGAGCTCCATTTTTATGGAACGGTCTGCCTACCCATGTCAGAGACGCAAACTCGGTCTCAACCTTTAAGTCTTTACTGAAGACTCATCTCTTCAGTGGGTCATATGATTGAGTGTAGTCTGTCCCAGGAGTGGGAAGGTGAACGGAAAGGCTCTGGAGCAACGAACCGCCCTTGCTGTCTCTGCCTGGCCGGTCCCCCTCTTTCCACTGGGATTCTCTGCCTCTAACCCTATTACAGGGGCTGAGTCACTGGCTTATATCTGGTTATATCCTTCCTGTTTGGCCCTGTCCGGGGGTGTCCTAGGATGGGGCCACAGTGTCTCCTGACCCCTCCTGTCTCAGCCTCCAGTATTTATGCTGCAGTAGTTTATGTGTCGGGGGGCTAGGGCCAGTTTGTTATATCTGTAGTACCTCTCCTGTCCTATTCGGTGTCCTGTGTGAATCTAAGTGTGCATTCTCCAATTCTCTCCTTCTCTCTTTCTTTCTCTCTCTCGGAGGACCTGAGCCCTAGGACCATGCCCCAGGACTACCTGACATGATGACTCCTTGCTGTCCCCAGTCCACCTGGCCGTGCTGCTGCTCCAGTTTCAACTGTTCTGCCTTATTATTATTCGACCATGCTGGTCATTTATGAACATTTGAACATCGTCAGCGTCAGATAACAATATTGACGAATACGCTGATTCGGTGTGCGAGTTCATTAGAACGTGCGTTGAAGATGTCGTTCCCATAGCAACGATTAAAACATTCCCTAACCAGAAACCGTGGATTGATGGCAGCATTCACGTGAAACTGAAAGCGCGAACCACTGCTTTTAATCAGGGCAAGGTGTCTGGTAACATGACCGAATACAAACAGTGCAGCTATTCCCTCCGCAAGGCTATCAAACAAGCTAAGCGTCAGTACAGAGACAAAGTAGAATCTCAATTCAACGGCTCAGACACAAGAGGCATGTGGCAGGGTCTACAGTCAATCACGGACTACAGGAAGAAATCCAGCCCAGTCACGGACCAGGATGTCTTGCTCCCAGGCAGACTAAATAACTTTTTTGCCCGCTTTGAGGACAATACAGTGCCACTGACACGGCCTGCAACGAAAACATGCGGTCTCTCCTTCACTGCAGCCGAGGTGAGTAAGACATTTAAACGTGTTAACCCTCGCAAGGCTGCAGGCCCAGACGGCATCCCCAGCCGCGCCCTCAGAGCATGCGCAGACCAGCTGGCCGGTGTGTTTTTATGGACATATTCAATCAATCCCTATACCAGTCTGCTGTTCCCACATGCTTCAAGAGGGCCACCATTGTTCCTGTTCCCAAGAAAGCTAAGGTAACTGAGCTAAATGACTACCGCCCCGTAGCACTCACTTCCGTCATCTTGAAGTGCTTTGAGAGACTAGTCAAGGACCATATCACCTCCACCCTACCTGACACCCTAGACCCACTCCAATTTGCTTACCGCCCAAATAGGTCCACAGACGATGCAATCTCAACCACACTGCACACTGCCCTAACCCACCTGGACAAGAGGAATACCTATGTGAGAATGCTGTTCATTGACTACAGCTCGGCATTCAACACCATAGTACCCTCCAAGCTCGTCATCAAGCTCGAGACCCTGGGTCTCGACCACGCCCTGTGCAACTGGGTACTGGACTTCCTGACGGGCCGCCCCCAGGTGGTGAGGGTAGGCAACAACATCTCCTCCCCGCTGATCCTCAACACTGGGGCCCCACAAGGGTGCGTTCTGAGCCCTCTCCTCTACTCCCTGTTCACCCACGACTGCGTGGCCACGCACGTCTCCAACTCAATCATCAAGTTTGCGGACGACACAACAGTGGTAGGCTTGATTACCAACAACGACGAGACGGCCTACAGGGAGGAGGTGAGGGCCCTCGGAGTGTGGTGTCAGGAAAATAACCTCACACTCAACGTCAACAAAACTAAGGAGATGATTGTGGACTTCAGGAAACAGCAGAGGGAACACCCCCTATCCACATCGATGGAACAGTAGTGGAGAGGGTAGCAAGTTTTAAGTTCCTCGGCATACCCATCACAGACAAACTGAATTGGTCCACTCACACAGACAGCATCGTGAAGAAGGCGCAGCAGCGCCTCTTCAACCTCAGGAGGCTGAAGAAATTCGGCTTGTCACCAAAAGCACTCACAAACGTCTACAGATGCACAATCGAGAGCATCCTGGCGGGCTGTATCACCGCCTGGTACGGCAACTGCTCCGCCCTCAACCGTAAGGCTCTCCAGAGGGTAGGAAGGTCTGCACAACGCATCACCGGGGCAAACTACCTGCCCTCCAGGACACCTACACCACCCGATGTTACAGGAAGGCCATAAAGATCATCAAGGACATCAACCACCCGAGCCACTGTCTGTTCACTCCGCTATCATCCAGAAGGCGAGGTCAGTACAGGTGCATCAAAGCTGGGACCGAGAGACTGAAAAACAGCTTCTATCTCAAGGCCATCAGACTGTTAAACAGCCACCACTAACATTGAGTGGCTGCTGCCAACACACTGACACTGACTCAACTCCAGCCACTTTAATAATGGGAATTGATGGGAAATGATGTAAATATATCACTAGCCACTTTAAACAATGCTACCTTATATGTTACTTACCCTACATTATTCATCTCATATGCATACGTGTATACTGTACTCTATATCATCGACTGTATCCTTATGTAATACATGTATCACTAGCCACTTTAACTATGCCACTTTGTTTACATACTCATCTCATATGTATATACTGTAGTCGATACCATCTACTGTATCTTGCCTATGCTGCTCTGTACCATCACTCATTCATATATCCTTATGTACATATTCTTTATCCCCTTACACTGTGTATAAGACAGTAGTTTTGGAATTGTTAGTTTGATTACTTGTTGGTTATTACTGCATTGTCGGAACTAGAAGCACAAGCATTTCGCTACACTCGCATTAACATCTGCTAACCATGTGTATGTGACAAATCAAATTTGATTTGATTTGACATCTTGGCCATGTTCTGTTAAAATCTCCACCCGGCACAGCCAGAAGAGGACTGGCCACCCCACATATGCTCTCTCTCTAATTCTCTCTTTCTTTCTCTCCCTCGGAGGACCTGAGCCCTAGGACCATGCCCCAGGACTACCTGACATGATGACTCCTTGCTGTCCCCAGTCCATCTGACCGTGCTTCTGCTCCAGTTTCAACTGTTCTGCCTTAGTATTATACGACCATGCTGGTCATTTATGAACATTTGAACATCTTGGCCATGTTCTGTTATAATCTCCACCCGGCACAGCCAGAAGAGGACTGGCCACCCCACATAGCCTGGTTCCTCTCTAGGTTTCTTCCTAGGTTTTGGCCTTTCTAGGGAGTTCTTCACTGCAGATCCTCTCAAGCTCTGTCAGGTTGGATGGGAGCGCCGCTGCACCGCTATTTTCAGGTCTCTCCAGAGATATTCAATCGGGTTCAAGTCCGGGTTCTGGCTGGGCCACTCAAGGACATTCAGAGACTTGTCCCGAAGCAACTCCTGCATTGTCTTGGCTGTGTGCTTAGGGTCGTTGTTCTGATGGAAGGTGAACCTTGGCCCCAGTCTGAGCTCTCTGGAGCAGGTTTTCATCAAGGATCTCTCTGTACTTTGCTCCGTTCATCTTTCCCTCGGTCCTGACTAGTCTCCCAGTCCCTGCCGCTAAAGAACATCCCCACAACACGATGCTGACACCACCATGCTTCACGATAGGGATGCCAGATTTCCTCCAGACGTGACACTTGGCATTCAGGCCAAAGAGTTCAATCTTGGTTTCATCAGACCATAGAAACTTGTTTCTCATGGTCTGAGAGTTCTTTAGGTGCCTTTTGGAAAACTCCAAGCGGGCTGTCATGTGCCTTTAACAGAGGAGTGGCTTCCATCTGGCCACTCTAACATAGAGGCCTGATAAGAGGAGTGCTGCAGAAATTGTTGTCCTTCTGCAAAGTTTTCTCCACAGAGGCATTCTGGAGCTCTGTCAGAGTGACCATCGGGTTCTTGGTCACCTCCCTGACCAAGGCCCTTCTCCCCCAATTGCTCAGTGTGGCCGGGCATCCAGCTCTAGGAAGAGTTTTGGTGGCTCCAAACCTCTTCCATTTAAGAATGATGGAGGCCACTGTGTTCTTGGGAACCTCCGATGCTTCAGAATTGTTTTGGTACCCTTCCCAAGATCTGTGCCTCGACACAATCCTGTCTCTGAGCGCTACAGAGAATTCCTTCGACCACATGGCTTGGTTTTTGCTCTTACATGCACTGTCAACTGTGTGACCTTATATAGACAGGTGTGAGTCTTTCCAAATCATGTCCAACCAATTGAATTTACCACATGTGGACCCCAATCAAGTTCTAGAAAGCTGTTTTTATGAATTTTAGAATAAGGCTGTAGCGTAACAAAATGTGGAAAAAGGTAAGAGGTCTAAATAGTAAAATAGCTGCCTGGGCAGCAGTTAATCTGGATAACTAAATACAAATACAAAAGTACAAAAAAGGTTATGCCATTGAAAGGTTATGCCATATTTGAGTTTCTCTACATTTTGAAACGTAGGCTACTCCAACTCTAATCATTTCAGTTTACATTTGGACGTGCCAGGTTTCTTCAATAGTCAGGGGCAAGTAGTATGCAATCATACATGTGATGTGTCTGTTTGCATGCTATCATGACAACTCTCTCTGTGCTATTAAAACAAACAGATCTTGAGAGTTCGGCCTAGTAGCTTCACCACTAAAAAAAAAGTATTTATAAAGATGGATGAATAGTCCAATACATTGTGATTCTAAACTAGCAATAATACAAGTGTTACAGTGTCTCAAATGTCTATGCTAAAAACACATAGAAAATAGCTATAGAAAGGTGCCTACAATGCTTATATGGAGGATGTTAACAGTGCCCATTCTCAGGATGACCCATTTTTGCCCCACATCCCTATGGATGGCATGCAATGTGAGGAGAATATTTCTTCACATTTCTAATTGCTCTGTAATTCACCCAAAATGAGGAAATAATTAAAGGCAAACAATATGCCACTTGTCTGCTACATGAGTTATCTATCTATGACAGTGCTAATTAAAGCATTTTGTTAATGAGCTACAAGAGATGAGCTGAAGGTGTGTGTAGAATTTTTTTGCCCTCTATATCACCTTAAAATATTTCCTGTTACTGTATTCCCAACTCAATTAACAAATTACAGCTTTTCTGTAAAATGCAATAGGATTGTCATGGTTTGCATTAGCCTACATTTCAGAATCAGTGATTGGTGTCTTATAACAAATAATTGATATTTAATCAAATATACAGTACAATGTGTATTTTCTTCATCTGATATAGAAAATACATCTGGGCTGAGATGATGCAGGCCAACCCTCTTGCATGTCAAGTCTTATTTGATAAAACCTAGTTGGTTATTTAGATTAAATAAATGTACATTCCAGTCAATTCAGCTATTGTCTATTACATTTTGTATTAGCTGTAAAGGCTCAATTCAACCCTTGATTTGAGGATTTACACACTCCATATTTGTGTTGACAAAAACAGCTCATGCACATTTTGAGAGCTTGAAGGGGGTGGGCAGGAAGGAATTTCCTATTCTATTGAAAGCCTGGAAATCAAAAAAATATGTGGCCTAAAAAAAAAGGTAATTCCTACAATGTGATACCAGTTGGACCTCAAAACTTTTCTGGTGGAAAAAATAGATTTTTATTTGAAAAGGGACATGAAAAGGGACATGAAAAGGGACATGTTTGACTTTCAGAAAAACCTATTGATCAAGCTTAAACATTTTTTGGGTGAATTTTCCAGTTCATTAGGAGCATAATCCTAACATGGTGGAACCTAACAGGGTGGACATTTTGAGTCTAAATTAGCCATAGCGCTATGAGTGAGCAAGATTGAGCTAGCATAATGGTGAACATTTGAACATGATTTTAACTTCTCCATTAAAAATATTATATATTAAATGCAAAAAAATGTATCTATAATTTAGACGAACAAGGTGGACATTTATGAGTGGGACTAACAACATGAAACATGGACAAACAGATAAAACTGAGTGTTGATATTTATTTCGCCATAGTTTTCCCACCAAATAAATGATTACACTTCCTGAATGTGGGGTTGTTTTCTTAAATGGAGAATTACAACAAACTAGCAGGGTGGAAAGAAAATCTTAAATAAAATAATAAATAAATACAATAATCGTGAAAAAAAAACGTTATTGATGAAAAAGACTTTAACTAGGCCTATAAAATAATGAAGAAACATTTTATGGCTTATGTTTCTTGTGGAAGTTGATAAATAACACCTGGGGCCATGGCAAAACGCCTAAACCCACTGATAAAATTCCAGTTCAGGATCCACATTGTGGTGTTTTTAAGGTAAAGGCTAATATTTAAAACCTTTTGGAATCCACATGTTACAATAAATTAGAACTGATATTTCCTTGGGACAGAAAAGGCACCGCATACTAGGAAAGATATTTTGAAAAGGAGTGAGAGAGAGAGAGAGCGAGAGACAAGGGAATATTTCCCTGTTGAATGAAACATGAGCATGCACACTTCTTTGCATATGCCTCGTACTCAAAACAAATGCCATTTGCAGAGACATGCACTTAAATTGCATGCAAAGTAATTCCTGATTTTCGAAACGTTTACAACACAATGGAAAGATGATAACCCGAAGATGGAAGTTGTTGTTTTTTATCCCAGATTTGCTTGGCTTGTGCCCTGCTTTGTTACTAGTTTCCATGGAGATCCTCTCATTCACGTTCTTACGTCTGTGTTACAGTATTTACTATTTGGGTAGAAAAAGGAAATATCCCGTTCTCTTACAGTGAATGGCTAAAACGGATGATAAATTAGTAGTTGTACAAATATTATATTCCGTTTCTATATTTATAATATATCATATTTTACGCCTAAAAAGCTATAAGACATGTTTCCGCGGTGCTGTGAAAACGGATGCACATGCTGACATCGGGGCATCATGTGACACAGCTGGAACTGAAACGTGCCAAATATTTGTGTGATGTGCTAGTTTCAGCTTGCTACATTTCAGTGCTTTTGCGTAAACCATTTTTCTTTCAAGTACGATATCCCACGCAGTTTAACAAATTCATATTCTGGTGTCATGTTTAAGAAAACTAATGTATGACTTGGTTAGCCTGCGACGAACACGTGGACGTTGTTAGCCTAATTGTGGCTAGCTAGCTACTGCGAGATGGTAGCTGTCATTCATACGTGACAAATTATACCCTCGCCATCGGATGGGCTACAATATCTTTAACATAAGTACCAAAGACTGGCTTTATTTGTATGTCTAAGCTCTTTAGCTTTACTGTGTCAGTTGTACAGATGAATAAACTGCAGTTAGGTTTATTTGCATCTTGATGAACCATGTCCAAAGAGGTTCCAGGAATTGAGTGAGAAATTGAGAGAGACAGTAGCTTATTATAACATCACTGTTGCAACATTAGCCCCTTGCTAGTATTTCTATAAATACCATGTATGTATGTATATAAGCACACCCTTTCTACTAAACATCATATGTGTAACGACTGGGTTTTTATTCTGGGTCATCTGTGCAAATCAAGACGACATTGACCCACTGGTGCAGCATAGGGTGTGTTCATTAGTCGTAGACTGTTTACCGTTTCCCAGTGTTGCCAGAAAAAAAAATCACTTGGCTCCTTGATTTGTTGCTAGATTAAGTTGTCGTGACATCATAGCACCAATTTGCCTTGCTGTGGCACAACCTAGGTCCCGACATGAACGTTTTTGGGCTCTCTCCCACCTCACACCCCCTCCCGTTGTGCCTCTCTACATGTGTGTGCACTGTTGCTGTGACTTCTGTTGCACAGACAACTTCTCCCACTCTTGTTTGCATCAGAATTTAGTGGGAAAAGTAATTAAACCTCTTAACCTCTTGAGCTTACTTGAGACGCAGACGTCTCACCTAGAGCTCTAGAAATGCACATGCGCGACGCTATATGCTAATGGTATTAGTTAAAACGCAAACGTTCATTAAAATACACATGTTTGGTATTAAAATAAAGCTACAGTCATTGTGAATCTAGCCACCGTGTCAGATTTTTAAAAATGCTTTTCGGCGAAAGCATGAGAAGCTATTATCTGATAGCATGCAACACCCCAAAAGACCCGTAGGGGATGTAAACAAAAGAATTAGCATAGTCGGCGCTACACAAACCGCACAATAAAATATAAAACATTAATTACCTTTGACCATCTTCTTTCTTTGCACACCTTGATGTCCCATAATCAATACTGGGTCTTTTTTGGATTAAATCGGTCCATATATAGCCTAGATATCGATCTATGAAGACTGTGTGGAAAACGGAAAAAAGAGCGTTTCATAACGTAACGTCATTTTTTAAAAGTTAAAAATTCGACGATAAACTTTTACAAAACACTTCAAACACCTTTCTAATGCAACTTTAGGTATAACTACACGTTAATAAGCTATAAAAATCATCAGGAGGCGGTAAATTCGATAGCCTGCCGTGTGGAAAAATGTCCGGAGAAAAAGACAGACAATGCCTCGGGTTGGTGGTCGGAGAGAATCGGTTCCCTTTGGGCGGATCTACCAAGAATCAATTCAGATTCAAATGAGGAGACTCTATAGATCCTGTGGTAGCTGTAGGTACTGCAAGCTTGGCCAAATATATTACGGTTCACCTTTAACAATTCATGGGAGTGGCGCATGGATACTTTTTTCCATCTCCAGTGATCAGATTTTCCTGCGCTTTTGATGAAACAGACGTTCTGTTATAGTCACAGCCGTGATTTAAACAGTTTTGGAAACGTCTGAGTGTTTTCTATCCACACATACTAATCATATGCATATACTATATTCCTGGCCTGAGTAGCAGGACGCCAAAATGTTGCGCGATTTTTAACAGAATTTCCGAAAAAGTAGGGGGAACAGGTTAAGGAGGCTGCGAATTTTCGCAGCTTTTTGTTAAAAATCGCGCAACATTTCAGCGTCCTGCTACTCATGCCAGGAATATAGTATATGCATATGATAAGTGTGTGTGTATAGAAAACACTCTGAAGTCTCTAAAACTGGTTAAATCGTGTCTGTGGCTATAACAGAACGTGTTTAGGAGTCAAAATCCTTCGAAAAACTGGTCACCAAAAACACAAAAATAATATCCATCTGCCAGTCAATGTATTGTCTAAGGCTGAAGAAAATACATGGCAATCCCCTGTAAACGCATACAGCTTCCACACGATGTCACCAATGCTGTCATTTAGGGGCAGCTTTATCCTTGGTTTGGAAACGTGACGCATTTCCTTTCTTTGGGCTCACCACAGGATGTTTTGAATGTGAAAACATGGACGATGATTTCAAGACTTGCTGCTATCGAATACAGATCGCCCCGTGATCAATTTAATAGATTATTAATGTTTATTAATACCTAAAGTTGGTTTAGAAAAGTAATTTGAAGTGATTTGTAAAAGTATATAGGCAACTTTTGTAATTTTAAAAAGTGACGTTGCGTCTTGTAAAGGGGCATTTTTCTGGATCAGACCGGTCTTCAGCAAATCACATTTTGGGTATACAATGACGGATTTAATCGGGAAAAAGACCCAATTGTGATGTTTATGTGACATATAGGAGTGCCAAGAAAGAAGCTCGTCAAAGGTAATGAATGTTTTATATTTTATTTCTGCGTTTTGGGTAGCGCGGCTACCGCAAAATCTGTTGTTTTGTTGACGGTCTAGTATTCTGGGGGGTGTATGCTATCAGATATTAGCTTCTCATGCTTTCGCCGAAAAGCATTTTACAAATCTGACTTGGTGACTAGATTCACAACGAGTGTAGCTTTAATTCAGTACCTTGTATGTGTGTTTTAATGAAAGTTTGAGTTTTATCGAAAACTTTCGGTGGCGCTCTAAAATATCCGCTGATTTGATCCCGCCACAGGAACATCCTCCCTAACAAGTTTTAAATGATATCAAAACCATAGAAATACTTTTGTCAAAGGGCATTTTCACATATGAGATTCGGTAGGCTGATTCAGTTCCCTGGAGCGTTTGTGAGAATTTTACAGAGTATGTTTTGCTTTCACAAGACCTGAAAATAAAAAGTGCAATTAGTAAGACCCACAAACATTCTACATGTTAGCGAACTAGCTTGTTTACAACGGGCAAAAAAGTTCCATGTGACTCACGCTGTGGCGTCACAATACCTGCCACTCTGGTCCTGGACCTTGTACCCACGACTCAAACAGTTCCAGGATTTGTTTCAGCCAGGGTTTGTTTGCGATTTTCACAAGTTTTATAGAGCGGATCAGGGTACCAAACATTGCATAATCCGGATCATAAGGGGATATGTGAAAGCGCCCTCAGACAAATGAATAGGTCATGATGTCTGGGAGTGTCAAGATAGGTCTTCAGTTGTCAGGCTAGCTGCTATTTGCAACAGTAGTGTATTTACTAGTGTATTTACACCACAGCGTTGCTTTCTATTCTTGCACAAAAACTAAATTCAATTTCAACTTTCTGTGCCAGTGGGCAGGACGGTTGGTCATTAAAATGGGGTAATCTGCTTACCTTCAAAATCAAAATAAAAGTCTTGCACGTTCGCCATATGTGGACAAAAAAGGAATAACTTGTGGGGTACTTTTATTTTGACATGAGGTAAGCAGAGAGGAAATGGGTCGACAACAGACCCAAGTTTGGAAACTGTGTTTAATGATACGTTCCTTTGGATATTTTGTCTCAATCCCCCCCCCCCATTTTAATGACCAACCATCCAGCCCACCGGCACAGTACGTTGAAATGGAATGTTATTTAACTTCTGGCTTCCCACACTGTTTTTGTGCAAACCAACACAATAGGGTGCTAGTGTAGTGTAAATACACCAGCGTTGCTAGTAGTGAACTAGCTTGAAGTAGAATGGCACCGGAGAGGACGTTTTACGTGCTCCTAACCAACTGTGTTATTTTGCTAGTTTTTCTTTTCATTGCTTGTAACTTACTTTTTCCTTATTTCGTGCATAATGTTGCTGCTACCGTCTCTTATGACCGAAAATAACTTCTGTCCATCAGAACAGTGACTAGTCAAGAGTTTTTATCTGTATTTTTCATAGATGTCTACATACCACCACAGACCGATGCTGGCACTAAGTCCGCACTCAATGAGCTGTATACCGCAGTAAGCAAACAGGAAAATGCTCATCCAGAGGCGGTGCTCCTAGTGGCCGGGGACTTTAACGCAGGAAAACTTAAATCCGTTTGACCAAATTTTCACCAGCATGTGAAATGTGCAACCAGAGGGAAAAAAATTCCAGACCACCTTTACTCCACACACAGAGACGCATACAAACTCTCCCTCGACCACCATTTGGCAAATCTGACCAAAATTGTATCCTCCTGATTCCTGCTTACACACAAAAATTAAGACAGGAAGCACCAGGGACTCGGTCAATAAAAAAGTGGTCAGATGAAGCAGATGCTAAGCTACAGGACTGTTTTGATATCACAGACTGGAATTTGTTCCTGGATTCTTCCGATGGGTACACCACATCCATTGAGTACACCACATCTGTCACTGGCTTCATCAATAAGTGCATCGATGATGTCGTCCCCACTATGACGGTACGTACATACTCCAACCAGAAGCCATTGATTACAGGCAACATCCGTACTGAGCTAAAGGGTAGAGCTGCCGCTTTCAAGGAGTGGGACTTTAACCCAGAGGCTTATAAGAAATCCCGCTATGCCCTCTGACGAACCATAAAACATGCAAAGCATCAATACAGGACTAAGCTCTTACTACACCGGCTCCGATGCTTGTTGGATGTGGCAGGGCTTGCAAACTATTTCCGAGAGCTGCCCAGTGACATGAACCTACCAGACGGCTAAATTCTATGCTCGCTTTGAGGCAAGTAACACTGAAATATACATGAGAGTGTCAGTTGTTCTGGACGACTGTGTGATCACGCTCTCATCAGCCGATGTCAGTAAGACCTTTAAACAGGTCAACATTCACAAGGTCGCAGGGCAGATTACCAAGACGTATATTCTGAGCTTGCGCTGACCAACTGGCAAGTGTCTTCACTGACATTTTCAACCTCTCCCTGTCTGAGTCTGTAATACCAACATGTTGCATGCAGACCACCATAGTGCCTGTGCCCAAGAACACTAAGGTAATGTGCCTAAATGGCTACCGACTTGTAGCACTCACGCCTGTAGCCATTTAGTGAATGAAGTGCGTTGAAAGTATGGTCATGGCTCACCTCAACACCATTATCCCAGAAAGCCTAGACCCACTCCAATTTGCATACCGGCCGAACAGATCCATAGATGATGCAATCTCTATTGCATTCCACACTGCCCTTTCCCACCTGGACAAAAGGAACACCTATGTGAGAATGCTATTCATTGACTACAGCTCAGCATTCAACACCATAGTGCCCTCAAAGCTCATCACTAAGCTTAGGACCCTGGGACTAAACACCTCACTCTGCAATTGGATCCTGGACTTCCTGACGGGCCGCTCCCAGGTGGTGAGGGTAGGTAACAACACATCGCCACGCTGATCCTCAATATGGGGGTCCCTCAGGGGTGTGTGCTCAGTCCCCTCCTGTACTCCCTGTTCACTCATGACTGCATGGCATCATGACTCCAACACCATCATTAAGTTTGCTGATTACACAACAGTGGTAGGCCTGATCAATGACGAGACAGCCTATAGGGAGGAGGTCAGAGACCTGGCCGTGTGCTGTCAGAACACCAACCTCTCCCTCAAAGTGATGAAGACAATGGAGAATTATTGTGGACTATTATTGTGCATCAATGCCTGGTATGGCAACTGCTCGGCCTCTGACCGCAAGGCACTAGCAAAGGGTAGTGCGTATGACCCAGTACATCACTGGGGCCAAGCTTCCTGCCATCCAGGACTTCTATACCAGGCGGTATCAGAGGAAGTTCCTACAAATTGTCAAAGACTCCAGCCACCCTAGTTATAGACTGTTCTCTCTGCTACCGCATGGCAAGCAGTACCGTAGTGCCAAGTCTAGGTCCAAGAGGCTTCTGAACAGCTTCTACCCCCAAGCCATATGACCCCTGAATATCTAATCAAATGACTACCCATACTATTTGCATTGCCCCCTCTCCCTTTTACACTGCTGCAACTCTGTTTTTATCTATGCATGGTCACTTTAATAACTCTATCTACATGTACATATACCTTCTCCATGCTTCATGGTGGGAACCACATATACAGAGATCATCCGTTCATTAACTCTGTGTCTCACAAAGACATGGCGGTTGGAACCAAAAGACTGAAATTTGGACTCCAGACCAAAGGACAGATTTCCACCAGGTTTAATGTCCATTACTCGTGTTTCTTGGTCCAAGCAAGTCTCTTCTTATTGGTCTCCTTTTGTAGTGGTTTCTTTGCAGCAAATCGACCACTAAGGCCACTTGGTCTCCTTTTGTAGTGCCTTTTCGCAGCAGAAGGGAGGAGAGCGAGACGACGTGTGCCAATCACTCACTGTTATTTTTCTTAACACAGTGGTACCATCATGGGACCATCGGGCTCTTTCTTCATTTGTGTGTCTTATTTAATCAAACCGTGTGCTTAATGATTCAGACAAGCTCAGTGCATACATAGGGTGTGTCTATATATGGGAAAATAAGGTTAATCAATTTGTCGAAAGAACAGGAAAAATAAAGAACAGGAAAAATAAACCAATCAATTGGTCGATTGTCACGGCTTTCTTCCTGGGAAGGAGAGGCGCACCAAAATGCAGCGTGGTTATAGTTTATGGTTTTTTAATAAGAAAACTCAAACATGAACAAACTACAAAACAATAAACGTGAAAACCGTAACAGTCCTAACTGGTGCATAAAACACAAAGACAGGAAACAATCACCCACAAAATACCCAAAGAATATGGCTGCCTAAATATGGTTCCCAATCAGAGACAACAATAAACACCTGCCTCTGATTGAGAACCAATCTAGGCAACCATAGACTTACCTAGACACCTAAACTGAACACAACCCCATAAATCTACAAAAACCCCTAGACAAGTCAAAACACATAAATCACCCATATCACACCCTGGCCTAACCAAAATAATAAAGAAAACAAAGATAACTAAGGCCAGGGCGTGACATCGATAGAACAGGACAACTCTCGGTTCGACCAAGATTTCTTTTAGTGGGGACAGCCCTACATCTTCGACATAGGAATCATTGCAAAACCTCTTGCATTGTTTTTTCTAGATATGGGAATTATATTATGATCACTACATCCGATGGGTGTGGATACCGCTTTAGAGCAGATATCTGCAATATTAGTAAAAATGTGATCAATACACATGGATGATTTAGTTCCTGTTCTATTTGTAATTACCCTGGTATGTTGACTTCATCCAGATTGCAGGCGCTGGTTACAGCTTGGAGCTTCTTTATGAGTGGGCACGTTGGTGACTACCAGTCAATATTTAGGTCACCTAGAAAATATACTTCTCTGTTGATGTCACATACATTTTACAACATTTCACACATATGGTCCAAATACTGTCTTTTAGCACTTGATCTATAGCAACTTCCTATGAGAATAGGCTTTAGGTGAGGCAGATGAACCTGTAACCATATTACTTCCACATCATCTGACATAAGATCCTCTCTCAGCCTAACAGGAATATGACTCTGGACATACTGTACATGGCAACACCTCCTCCATTTGCATTTTTATCTGTCCTATATATTCTATAACCATGTATAGCTACTACTGCATCATCAAAGGAATGATCTAAGTGTGTTTCAGAGATGGTCAGAATATTTAATGTTTTCTGACGGTAATAAGTTGTCAATTTCATGAACCTTGTTTCTCAGGCTACATATGATGATAATATGGGCTATTTTTAGTCATTTTCTGGGTTCTTCCTTGTTGTTAGTACTATTCTCAGTGACATTTACATTTGAGTCAATGGTACTGAATGGGCTGCCCACAATGGGCTTCTTCATAAAGCAGACTGCGCCAGTGCAAACTGTGGAATTCAATTCTATCTGCGTGTGATTATTGCAGACATTATCCTCAGAGCTAACAGTTAAAGTAACATTCATTAGGTTACTTACATTTACTGCACTTCTATTTCTCAGGGATATCATACGATTTCCATGTCCTCTGTTGCTTATTATGACAGGGAGGACTGGAACGCTACCAAACAGTCTCTTAAGTAGTTCACTATGTTGATGGAGATAATCCTGGAACCCCTGCAGTTAGGGTGAATCCCATCTCTTTTTTGAAGAGTGTTGATTGCTCCCACTCCAAGTCAAAATTTTCACAAAAGGAGACATTCCTGTCTTTGCATTGTTTCTTTAGGAACTCGTTTAGCGCAGCAAGGCGGCTGTAACGTTACGAAACCCTTCTTTGGCACGGCAGGGGGCCAGAGATGACTGTTCTCTTCCCTGTGCAAACAAGGGTGTTCAAGAGAATGTTGTAGTCCTTCTTCAGTTCCTCAGAAAGTGAATGTTGTTAAATCCAATGTGAGTGACAATGGTGCCAATATTAGAGAAGTTGGTTAGAACTGTGGGCAGGAGGAAGTTGATGTCTTGGACACGGGCGCCTGGTTGAGAGTGGACCTGTCCACAGACCAAAGGCAGGCCAAAATCTCTCATCATCTACCTGCCCATGACAATAATGGTTGTGATGGAATCTGATGGGGAAGGAAGAGGAGGAACCGAACAGGCCTGCCTCGGGCAGGGGGGAGAAGGTGTGCTTCGACTCATGCCAGCCTGACTCACCAGCAGCAGCGGATGGCGTCTGGAATCCTCGGGTAGATGGAGGGCCCAAAACCTTGTTTCCTTTGGTCAGTGACCGGCTCAGCTGTGGAGGAAGCCCCTGGACGGCTGCTGGCTGTTGGTGTACACCCAGGATCAGAGCTGACTCCCGGATTCGGTATCTCCACCTCCAGTGTGGCATAGCTGTTTAATAGCTGGGTCTTATCTTCTAGGATATATGGAGGCAAACCAAACTGCCTCCCACCCAACCTCCTTCGCCTTGCTATTGTCCAATCTCCCACTAGCCGCAAAGTTGAGCTCACCATCTGTCCAGTGGATTGGAGCAGGTCAGTACTGCAGGTCAGTACTGCAGGTCAGTACGGTCACAGCCCAGCCCTGTGCAATTGGGTCCTGGACTTTATGATGGGCCGCACCCAGGTGGTGAAGATAGAAAACAACATCTCGACTTCGCTGATCCGCATTACTGAGGCCCCACAAGGGTGCATGCTCAGCCCTCTCCTGTACTCCTTGTTCACCCATGACTGCTTGGCCATGCACGCCTCCAACTCAATCATCAAGTTTGCAGATGACACAACAATAGTGGGCTTGATTACCAACAACGGTGAGACAGCCTACAGGGAGGAGGTGAGGGCACTCGGAGTGTGGTGTCAGGAAAACAGCATCTCACTCAACATCAACAAAACAAAGGAGATGATCGTGGACTTCAGAAAACAGCTGGGGGAGCACCCCCCATCCACATCAACGGGACAGTAGTAGAAAAGGTGGAAAGGTTTAAGTTCCTCGGCATACACATCATGAACAAACTGAAATGGTCCACCCACACAGTCAACATGGTGAAGAAGGCGCAACAACAGAAGGCACAACAAATGTGGCTTGTCAGCTAAAACCCTCACAAACTTTTACAGATGCACAATCAAGAGCATCCTGTCGGGCTGTATCACCGCCTGGTACGACAACTGCACTGCCCTCACCCACAAGGCTCTCCAGAGGGTACAACGCATCACCGGGGACAAACTACCTGCCTTCCAGGACACCTACTGCACCCGATGTCACAGGAAGGCCAAAAAGATCATCAAAGACAACAACCACCCGAGCCACTGCCTGTTCACCCCGCTATTATCCAGAAGGCGAGGTCAGTACAGGTGCATCAAAGCTGGGACCGAGAGACTGAAAAACAGCTTCTATTCCAAAGCCATCAGACTGTTAAACAGCCATCACTAACACAGAGGCTGCTGCCAACATACAGACCCAAATCACTGGCCACTTTAATAAATGGATCACTAGTCACTTTAAATAATGCCACTATAATAATGTTTACATATCCTACGTTACTCATCTCATATGTATATACTGTATTTCATACCCTCTATTGCATCTTGCCTATGCCGCACGGCCATTGCTCATCTATATATTTAAATGTACATATTATTTTTCCATCCCTCTACATTTGTGTGTATAAGGTAGGGGTTGTGAATTTGTTAGATTACTTGTAAGATATTACTACACTGTCGGAACTAAAAGCACAAGCATTTTGCTACACTCGTGTCAACATCTGCTAACAACCATGTGTATGTGACCAATAAAATTTGATTTGATTTAATATCATCTAGCGCATTTGATCCCAGACGTACAGGAGACACAAATACCACTGGTGTTTTGACTCTAGTACTGCTAGCGTTATCTTGCTCTGTTGACATGATAGCTAACCACTAACTATTGTGTTTTTTTTGCAGGAATCTGGGCCTCAAACTTGGCATGATTAAAAATTATTGAATGAAAACCATTTCATAAAAACAACAGACCGAGTGTAGATCTGTTTTTCTAATTTCAATTAAATTATCCATCTGACATTGTTACATACAAGGATATACCAGGACATTTCAAATGATTCATTTAATAAAACAAACAAAATATAGTTTTTATGATGTGCGCCACATAAAAAGACTGGTAGCGGTAGCCTTCAGGTGTTTAGCTTGTTATTTATGTTGGCCAATCAAAGTGGCACAGAGGCTTAATGTGTAGCAAGTGGAGTGGAAGTTCACTATTGCAATGCAAGACGTAATGAAATTACAGAATTGAAAGTTAACAAGATGAGAAGGAGTAGTCTTCAACGAGCAACAAACAGGTAGTTGAGGGAAAAGCGCAGCATGTGGCCCTAATTAGCCTAGCTAGACATAGCTAGATAGCTTCTCCAGGCTACTCCAGTCACGACAGGCACTGTTATATGGGATGATTAGCTAGTCTTGGCTGTAGCTGGGTTGCCTTGGCTGCTTCTCTCTCTCCCTCTGTCTGCTCTCTCCCATCTGATCACACACCTCTCAGCAGCTGCAGCAATAAAGCTCCAGCCTCTCGCGCAGCAGTGCTCAGGTTAAAAACGTATGTAAAAAAAATAACCGCTTGTATTTTGAATATTGGGATATCCAACATAAATGTATGATACTGTTCAAATAGTGAAATTATTTCAAACCCCACCATCCTTGGTGTTCAGGTTACAGTACACATCCCTCCAATTAGGCTCCTCCTCTCACGTCCTGACCTTAGTTCCTTGATTATGTCTCTATTTTAGTTTGGGTGGGCATTCTATGTTTTGTGTTCTATATTTTCTATTTCGATGTGTTTGGCCTGGTATGGTTCCCAATCAGAGGCAGCTGAGTGAGAACCATACTTAGGCAGCCTGTTTTCCCACTATGGGGGTGGATAGTTATTTTCTGTTTAGTGTTTTTGTTGCATCTTGCAGAATTGTTTGTTTGTCGGTTTGTTGTTTTTGTTTCCAGTATTCATCTTTATTAAAATCATTATGAATACGTACCACGCTGCTCTTTGGTCCACTTCTCCTTCTCCCGACGACAATCGTTACACCTCCAATTAGTCCAAGCAAAATTCCTGCTTGAGAAATTGCATTTAGATAAGAAGCTATTTTTTGTATCTTTTTGAACGTTTTAATGGAAAACAATCATAGAAATGATTTGATATTGAGATAAAAACAGCTGCATTGGACCTTTAGTACTTGACAGAAGAGTACAACATAAACTAGATTTGTATAATCCAAAACTCTTTTGAATTACTGCAATCACCTATTAACTGCCAAATCAATAATTGTATTCTAATCACTAGGTTATAACTTGGAAGACTCTTATGGTGTAGATATAGAATAATGTTTGTCTGAAAGTAGCCTCACAGGGCTTTGAGCAAGAGGAGGTTAGGTCTAGTAATAAGAAATGTTTATTAGGTCAGTAGGATAGGCCTAGGGCACAGATGCCACCATTAACTAATTACTGGGTATTATTTTGTCAGACTTTCTGGATTCAAGGTGCTATAGGTTTTCACATAAACCATAGGCTCTGTTCTTATCAATTGTAAAAACACACAACAAACCTCAAGAAACTACCATTGATGTCAACAATAAATAAAATAAAGAGATTATTTCAATCCAGCGTAACTTTTAATCAAACAACCTAGACTTGGCTGGAGGCAGTTTGAACACAAAGCTTTCCACCTTCCACCCTTAGTAATGCCCGCTGGACTGCCCAGCCTCCCTCAGACATTAGGGGGCAGTAGTGTGATGATGGTGGCCTTTTGCTCTGCCCCCTATTCCTCTGCTTTCCTCTCCCATCCCCTGAATGCCTGCACAGTAGACGCATCAGCCTCGTGGTAGAAACAGGCAAGCTTGATACAGTAGAGCACAGAGGCAGTGAGAGAGAGGGAGATGTATGGTCAGAAGCACCTAGTGCTCCGAATTGCCAGCCGTTTATATTATGTTTCTGCCTCCAAGCTCCATTAGCCCCAGTAAATTAATATTTTACAGTGCGTGCAAAGAGACAGCAATTAAAGCACGTAACTCCAAGGGGAAAGAGGGTGGGCCATTTTATTAGAGCTGGGTTTTTTCATTGGGTTATGTATTTATGACAAATACCTGAGCTGCATAAGGACTCAGAAGGGATGGAGAAAAACAGGAAATAGGTTCATTGCTGTAAAATATAGTTTTTTTATGCAGTAGATTAAAATATTTGTTGAAATCTGACCATCAGAAAATAGCATTGGCAAATAGTTGAAATCACCAGGCTAAAGGGCGATTCCACACCAGGATAGCCCAAAAATATTTTTGGTATCTCAGATTTCTCTGGAAAGGATGTTTGACATACTTTTTACATGTGTGTCACAATTTTTTTAAATTCATGATGAAATGGCGATAGGTGGTCTGAGGTCCGATACATAACTAAACATACATTACAGACAAAATACACAATTTACATACATTTAAAAACATGAACATGTAGTGTGTATATTTGTGTGTGCATCTATCAGTTACACTTACATGTCAGTACATACACACAACAAGTAGGTCACATGGGGGGCGGCGATGTGCCGTTGGGTGGTGCTTTATTTGTTTTTTTAAACCAGGTTTGCTCTTCACTTGCGCAATATAAGATTGAAGGGAGATCCATACACTCATGACTCTGTATAATGTACGTTTCTTTGAATTTGTTCTGGACCAGGGGACTGTGAAAAGACCCCTGGTGGCATGTCTGGTGGGGTAAGTGTGTGTGTCAGAGCTGTTATTAAGTTGATTATGCAAACAATTTGGAATTTCCAACACATAAATGTTTCTTTCTAGTCTTTCCTCAACTCTTAGCCAAGAGAGACTGGCATGCATAGAATTAATATTAGCCCCTGATTACAATTAAGAGCAAGATTTGCGACTCTGTTCTGGGCCAGCTGCAGCTTAACTAGGTCTTTCTTTGCAGCAGTTGACCACATGACTGGACAATAATCAAGATAAGACAAAACTAGAGCCTGCAGGAATTGCTTTGTGGAGTGTGATGTCAAAAAAGCAGAGCTTCTCTTTATTACGGACAGACCGCTCCCCATCTTTACAACCATTTGAATATAACTGTCGGACTCGGTGTAATTTACCGTTAATGACCATAAACACATTTAGCATCTCCTGGCTTCCACACATAGCCACTGATGCAGACCTTCGGAACATCTACATTTTAAAAAGTCTAATAAATCCATTTAATATAGCCTACATCTTCACAATAAATCCATTATTTATTTTAGACAGGTCTAAGAAGCATGATATGAAGAAAATGTAGTCTATTTCAGAAGGACAGAAGAACATACTCTGAGTTGTCCTCATGTTAGGTCCTGATCTGGCCATGCCAAATGGCTGTGGGCTACTCTACTGTAGTTCATTTAGCAGACAAGATTTGCTTAGAATTCTGCTGCATTATTTTATAGTATGAAGAATACAATTGAACAAAGATGAATAAAATAGAAAGGATATTTTCTGCAAACGATTTGAGGGAGTGCACACATGCGGCTATTCTGTGTTGAGCAGTTAACAAAGAAATAGGTAGTCCTATATGATTAATTTAGAGTTATTAATGTAACTTTAGTTGTTCTACAAATGTTGGTCTATATGTTTTGATTTTTAATACATTGTAAGGTATATGATGCAACTCAAATGATGATTTGAAAGTTGCTTGAAAGACATGAGTTCTGCTGTTTTTTGTGCAGGCTGTACACACTACATCAGTCACTTATTCACAATTTGACAAGCACTTGATAATGCCTAGAATTTCACGGCAGCATCTCCTTTGTGTGGCCGTAATGCACCCTAAGAAAATCAATGCTTTTTGCAGCCAGTGGCCATGGTGCGCTTCTCCCTGAGTACTGTGCGCTCCATCATGTTTCTCACAGGCTACAAGTGAAGACAGACACATCGGGGAAATAACTGCACGCCTTCTCCAATTCCGAGGTGCATGTTGAAGATATTGGTAGAACTGTCCCCATTTACTTTTCGTCAGCCAACAATATGAGTAGGCCTAACGAACAGCAAAAGCACTAGCCTATGTCATTCTACTATTCCCCATAGTACAAAGGTCTACCTATTATATTCTGTGCGAGAAATAAATGTTCCAAACATAGTCTGGGACAGTTGTGGGATGTGATAGATCCCAAATTAATACAACCACTAGCATAAAAAAAACTTATTTAGCTTAAAATGTTGATAAACTATTAGGCTATTTCTTCACATTATAAGCGCAGCAATGCGCACATGGTAGTAGGCTATGAGCACAAATGTTCTATTTGCGGAAAACACCAAAAGTGACCGCAAATGCAATTATGCATGTAATATTTTATAATAAAGGTGCATTTTTATGGTGAACATTATTTACCCCAAACTTGAAACTCACACACTGCTCATGTATGCCAGTTAGGCTCTACACCCTTGGTAAAGCGAATTAATGTCCTTAATTTTAAGAACTTATTTGGCCACCTATGGGCTAGGCTACATGATGTGTGCGACTATGACTCGAAAAAGTCACAAAAACAAGGAATTGTTTCTTATACTGAGCATAATTTGCACGTGCTAATATATAATTCACAAGCGATATGCTAATATTGTCACCCATCAGACTATTCTTGATTTAATCTTGTCTTTACATATACTAAATAATATGTGTGAAATTTGTTTTGATTTATAATGGGCTATTATCATGCACCTGTATCGAAACATGGTCAGTGGGGTAAAATACATGTCATCTATGCACTTAAATAGAGAATGAAGGACTCTTTTCCCTATGGTTTATTTTCATGCCAGCCAGGTAGGCTATACTCTGGTTGTAAATATTATCAATGTGCTTAATATTAGGAAAGTTGAAAAATAAATATAGTATGCCTAGCCAATAGAAAGCTGATCCTCCTATTTTTAGTAGAGGCCATCACTCTGTTTTCTCGCACAATTACATAGCCGATTGAAATTTTGCGCAACTTGAGCTCATGAGCTCTCATGAAGTGTTTGATTAGATTTTCGAACACATTTGCATTGATGTCAGGGTGATTAGAGGGACAATAGAGTGCTGAGTACCAGGCAGTTAGCAAGTTTGGTAGGCTACTAATGACCATCAGCAGCATCAGAGCTTAGAGAAGCCTAATTACCGTGACTAAATGGTCACATGGTATTTGAGTGCCTTCATGACTCGGGACCGCCGGTGTAGAGGTAATACGGTCTCCTTATTAACTGCCCTAGCCATAATACATACAGTACCAGTCAAAAGTTTGGACACACCTACTCATTCAAGGGTTTTTATTTATTTTTAATATTTTCTACATTGTAGAATAACAGTGAAGACATCAAAACTATAGTAACCCAAATCGTGTTAAACAAATCAAAATATATTTTAGATTAGATTATTTTTAAGTAGCCACCCTGATGACAGCTTTGCACACTCTTGGCATTCTCTCAACCAGCTTCATGAGGTCGTCACCTGGAATGCATTTCAATTAACAGATGTGCCTTGTTAACAGTTCATTTGTGGAATTTCTTTCCTTAATGCTTTTGAGCCAATCAGTTGTGTTGTGACAAGGTAGGGGTGGTATACAGAAGACAGCCCTATTTGGTAAAATACCAAGTCCATATTATGGCAAGAACAGCTCAAGTATGCAAAGAGAAAAGACAGTCCATCATTACTTTAAGACATGAAGGTCAATCAATCTGGAAAATTTCAAGAACTTTGAAAAAACTGTGAAGCGCTATGATGAAACTGGCTCTCAAGAGGACGGCCACAGGAAAGGAAGACCCAGAGTTACTTCTGCTGTAGAGGATAAGAGTTCAAGTAACAGACACACCTCAACATCAATTGTTCAGAGGAGACTGCGTGAATCAGGCCTTCGTGGTCAAATTGCTGCAAAGAAACCACTACTACATGACATAAGAAGACTTGCTTGGGCTAAGAAACACGAGCAATGGACATTAGACCAGTGGAAATCTGTCCTTTGGTCTGTTGAGTCAAAATTTGACATTTTTGGTTCCAACCGCCGTGTCTTTGTGAGACGCAGAGTAGGTGAACGGATGATCTTCGCATGTGCGGTTCTCACCGTGAAGCATGGAGGAGTGGGTGTGATGGTGTGGGGCTGCTTTGCTGGTGACACTGTCTGTGATTTATTTAGAAATAAAGGCACACTTAACCCACATGGCTACCACAGAATTCTGCAGCGATATGTCATCCCATCTGGTTTGCTCTTATTGGGACTATCATTTGTTTTTCAACAGGACAATGACCCACACCTCCAGGCTGTGTAAAGGCTATTTGACAAAGAAGGAGCATCAGATTACCTGGCCTCCACAGTCACCAGACCTCAACCCAATTGAGATGGTTTGGGATGAGTTGGACTGCAGAGTGAAGGAAAAGCAGCCAACAAGTGCTCAGCATATGTGGGAACTCCTTCAAGGCTGTTGGAAAAGCATTCCTCATGAAGCTGGTTGAGAGAATGCCAAGAGCAAAGCTGTCATCAAGGTAAAGTGTGGCTACTTTGAAGAATCTCAAATGTAAAAGATATTTTGATTTGTTTAGCACTTTTTTGGTTACCACATCATTCCATATGTGTTATGTTATAGTTTTGATGTCTTCACTATTATTCTACAATGTAGAAAATAGTAAAAATAAAGAAAAACCCTTGAATGAGTAGGTGTGTCCACAATTTTGACTGGTACTGTACATTTTCTCAACAATAGGTTATGGTCAATTATATATAAAAGGCTGCGCTGAAATCTAACAGTACAGCTCCCACAATCTTCTTAATATAATTGTATTTTAACCAGTCATCAGTCATTTGTGTCAGTGCAGTACATTTTGAGTCCCCTTCTCTATAAGCATGCTGAAATTCTTTTTTAAATTTATGACTCGCCACCTGGATTCAGTCTTATGTAGCAAAATGTGAATTTCTGTTTTTTACATTGGATAAAAGTAGAGACTCAGAGCTACAAAATGGTATATCATACACTGCATTCGAGGAACAATGGTTAAGTAATTCTGCTTTGAAAGTTAAACTTGAACACTCACTTTTTGAGAAAATGGCATTTTAGTGTTTCAGTGAGAGAGCACTTCTTTGTCTACACCCATTCAGCATCGTTCACACCCTCTTAAGCTTTAGCCCCACCCATCTCGTTTCTTTCTCGGAGCGTTCAGAGCACACACTTGACGCTCTGGCTGATGATTTGTTTACCTCTGGATAACATGAAAACAGCCTAACTGGCTCTGCAGGCAACAATTTCATAATGCTTTTTTTACTGACACCTGCCATATTCAACGGTGTAAGATTCAAACATGTGAGATCACACACATCACGCCATGTTAGCTAACGAGCAAGCCACCTAACGTTAGCTAGTTAAACAACAATGAACAGCGCCAAATCATGTCATTACTACCCTGCATGAATCTGCTGGGAGCTAACATTAAGCTCTAACTAGCAAAGCTAACGGATCTGGGATACGAATAATAACGTCATAAACGCAACGTTAGCTAGGGAAGCAGCCAGCTAACATTAGCTAGCTAACAGTACACTTTAGCTTAAGACATGTAGCTAGCTAGGTAATCAATGTGTAATATCACACACATCATAATGTAATCTAACGAGCCAGCCACCTACAAAAATGAATAATAACGATATACACATAGCGTTAGCAAGGAAGCCAGCCAGCTAACATTAGCTAGCTAGCTAACAGTACACTTCAGCTTGAAATGAAACCACTTTCTGTCAAAATAAGAAGTGTAATATCTGAAAATGTTGCTAGCTTGACTATACATCATCATGCAAGATGTACGTGTCCCTCTGTCACGGGATCCATGCCACAAGTGCCCTTAGTTTGAAGATGTCATCTTTTCGCTATCTCTAACTATCATACTCTATTTTCAAATCTCAAGCCTCCAGAAAGTGGAGAGAAACAGTTATGCAGCTACATTTAAAAAAGCTACGTTCGACAGGATTACCAACACAGATTGAGCTCAAATAGACAGAAGCCCTCTATTTGGCAGACCAATCCAAACTCCTCTCTCGGCATGTCCAGCCCACTCATTATCTCAGCCAATCACGGCTAGTGGGAAGGTTGCTGACTTTTTCTGTGGTTTACCAACAAGGCTAACAATTTAACAATTTTGTTTGTATTTACAGATTACATACAAGTTTGTTCACATGTTCCAGAAGGCATTTCTGCCAAAAAAACACATTTTGATAAAAAGTTGTTTATTTTATTCAAATGGCTCTCCTGTGAAGTTGTGACTTGCGACATACGCCTAGTTTCCTGAAATGGGTCACATTTATACAATTTTTTTCCCAACTGTTTGCTAAGAGCTGGCAGCAAGCTGATAGGACTGCTGTTAGAACCAGTAAAGGCCGCTTTATCACTCTTGGGTAACCGAATTACTTTGGCTTCTCTCCAGGCCTGAGGACAAAGAATTTCCTCTAGGCTCAGATTAAAGATATGACAAATAGGAGTGGCTATAGAATCAGCTACCATACTCAGTAGCTTTCCATCTAAGTTGTCAATGCCAGGAGGTTTGTCATTATTGATCGATAACAATAAATTTCCCACATATCCCACACTAACTTTACAAAATTCAAACTTGATGGCTCACTGTTCGTTGTTGGCATTTCTTGCCTAAATTTGCCCACTTTGCCAATGAAGTAATCATTCAAATAATTGGCAATATCAAATGGTTTTGTGATGAATAGTCTGATTCGATGAAAGATGGAGTTGAATTTTGTCTTTCTGCCCATAATTTCATTTAAACTACTCCAAAGTTTTTTTTCCATCATTCTTTGTATCTTATTTTTGTTGTATAGTCACAAATGTTCAGAAGTCAGATGTGCAGCCAGGCTTATTAGCCACTCATTTTGCCCCATCGTTTTCAACCATACGGTTTTTCAATTTCTCATCAATCCAAAAAAGCCTTAACAGTTCTAACAGTCAGTTTCTTAACAGGTGCATGTTTATCTATAATTGGAAGAAGCAATTTCAGAAATGATTCAAGTGCAGCGTCTGGATGCTCCTTATTAATCACATCATATCAACAAATATTTTTTAACATCATCCACATAACAGTCACAGTGAAATGTTTTGTATGATTTCTCATGCACTATTTTAGGCCCAGCTGTTGGAACTTTGGCTTTCTTCTATATAGCCACTATATTGTGATCACTGCATCCAATGGTTACGGATAAAGCTTTAGAACAAATTTCTACAGTGTTAGTGAAACATTTGATCTATACATGTGGATGTTCTTGTTCCTATAGTGTTTGTAAACAGCCTGGTTTGGTTGATTAATAACCTGAACCAAATTACAGGCACTGGTTTCACTGAGAAGCTCCCTCTTGAGCGGACAGCTTGATGAAAACGAGTCAATATTCAGGTCCGTAAGAAAGTAAACCTCTCTGTTTACATCACATACACTATCAAGCATTTCACACATATTATTTAGATACTGACTTTTAAATCCTTTGTATTGCTACTGCTGTATCATCAAATGAATTATCCAAGTCTCAGAAATGGCTAGTATATGAATGTTAGCAATATATTGATTTCATGAACCTTATTTCTAAGGCTACATATATTAATATGGACTATTTTCAGCCCTTTCCTGTGTCGCTTATAAGAGATAGAGATAATATGTGAAAGAGCAAACAGAGCAAGAGAAAAAAATATACATTCAGCAGTCCATTAATCAGTTTGCTGTTTGTAAGTACTGTATGTGTGTGTGCTGCTGGGCTGAAGCTAAGTAGGCTTGGCTCTCATCCCTTCCAGGCTTTTGGGAGGAAGGGTGGGCAATGAGCCTGTCATAGCGGATGTAAGGAATGTCCCCACGAGCTCTGGCAGCTTTCATGGGTGGGATAAGTTATTTTCTCTTCTGGCACACAGCTTCAGGATAGTCCTCATTGCAGAAGATATATATTCCTCTCAAGTTCTTGGCTCTTTCCCGAACAGCTATCTTGTCCTTGAACCTCAGGAACTTGACCAATATTGGCCTGGGCCTGTCATCTGGGCCGGTGGTGGGTTTTCCAGTCCTGTGGGCACGCTCCGCCTTAATCTTCCAGTGGTCCATCTTCAGATTCTCCAAGATAATTTCCCCCACTTTGTCCTCAGACTCCATCCAGGTCTCATGGATATTCTGCAATTAAGTCCACAACCATGTTGTTCAGCCTTGATTGTCCCTCGAGATAATCCGATTTCTATGTCATTGTTACCATGGATTCACATACAGAACTAATATCCTCTCTCAATTTATTTTATTTACCTTTATTTGATCTACCTCAATGACTTACAGATTGCTGTTATCTTGCCGTTCCCCTGTTTAAACTCATTGAGCTGACCTTGGGAGAACTGCAAACTGTTCTTCAGGTCCTGGACCTCTCTGGTCAGGTCATCCATTACTTTATTTAGTTGACTCCACCAGTATTTGGACACAACACTTGAAGTTATTTTGTTTTGTTGTTGTAATGACTGCTTGTAGAAATATTTGTGTTTGTTTAAAAGATCCTTCACCTGTGATAAAGAGGCACCACTGTCCTCAGCGGTAGCAAAGTAGGTTACGCCGTTACTCCTCGCAGTTCCAGACAAGGCAGATCACATGGACGGTTGGAAACAACAACAACAACAAACAGCAGGGAACTAGACAGCCACAAGCCCGGGAAAATCAGCGGTCCCAGCCACAATGGCTAACTACGTTGTGGGTTGCGTTCAAGCCCTCAACCCTGCTAGCTAGCTCCCTAACAAGCTAGCAGGATTGAAGGCTTGAACGAAACCCACGACTAGGCTAGCTGCTACGCCAAGCAGCTCCTCAGACACGGCCTTGGTCGACAGGATCACTGGACAGATAGTACGGTCCCAGCAACTGATGCCACCCGCGTTGCGGGATCCATACTCAAAAAGTAGGTAGCTAGCTAGTAGCCAAACTTTTTCAATAGACTTTCAAAAACAACAAACTTTCCAAAATAACAACGCAAGCTCTACATCGGGGAGGGGTGTCCCTGAGGTGTCCTTCAAAATGTGCACCAAAGTGCCAATATCAGGTAGCGTTGGTTTGGATATTTAAGAACAACCTAAAGCTGGTCTTAGCGGTAACGCGGTTGTTTACGACATGGATTTTGACAGCAGAAGCGCAGCCTTTCAAGTAAAGTGCTCATCTGCACATGGATCAAGATAGATGTGTTTTTGTGCCTGTAAACCTTGTATTTAGAAACAAAAAACAAATGTTTTTTCCCCATTATATTTCATTTGATTTAAAAACCAAGCATAGCCTCTCGTCCTCCGAAGGCAGCTTTTTTTGTCCTGCCTAATGCAAGAACAATTAGTCAAGACTATCGAAAAAGGGTTTGGCTCGTGAGACCGCTTTGAAATAAATCTTAATCACCAAAGTTTTATTTAAGATCAAATTTGGGGGCAGCTAACAGTAAGTGTACATCCCCTGTTTATCTATGTAGGTTATTGTACATTATTTTTGCCAGCTCCTGTTATTATGTAGGGTGTGCTCAAAAGACCCTCCAAGTAGGCTATATGCGACCCGTTTCAAGAAGCTAGTGCCTTCGGAAAGTATTCAGTGCCTTCGGAAAGTATTCAGACCCCTTGACCTTTTTCAAATTTTGTTACGTTACAGCTTTATTCTAAAATGGATTAAATAAATAGAAAATCCACAGAAATCTACACACAATACCCCATAATTATAAACCGAAAACATGTTTTAAGAAATGTTACAAAATGTATAAAACATGAAAACAGAAATACCTTATTTACGTAAGTATTCAAAACCGTTGCTATAAGACTCTAAATTGAGCTCAGGTGCATCATGTTTCCGTTGATCATCCTGGAGATGTTTCTACAACTTGATTGGAGTCCACCTGTGATAAATTCAATTGATTGGACATGATTTGGAAATGGACCCAACTGTCTATAAAAGGTCCCACAATTGACAGTGCATGTCAGAGCAAAAACCAAGCCATGAGGTCGAAGGAATTGTCCGTAGAGCTCAGAGACAGGATTGTGTTGAGGCACAAATATGGGGAAGGGTACCAAAAAATGTCTGCAAAATTGAAGGTCCCCAAGAACACAGTGGTCTCCATCAAAGTTTGGAACCACCAAGACTCTTCCTAGAGTTGGCAGCCTGGCCAAACTGAGCAATCAGGGGAGAGAGGCCTTGGTCAGGGAAGTGACCAAGAACCCGATGGTCACTCTGACAGAGTGGCTCTGTGAACCATCTCTGCAGCACTCCACCAAATCAGACCGTTATGGTTGAGTGGCCAGACAAAAGCCACTTTTCAGTAAAAGGCACATGACAGGAGTTTGCCAAAAGGCATCTAAGACTCTCAGACCATGAGAAACACGTTTCTCTGTTCTGATGAAACCAAGACTGAACTCTTTGGCGTGAATGCTAAGCTTCACGTCTGGAAGAAATCTGGCACCATCCCTATGGTTAAGCATGGTGGTGGCAGCATCATGCTGTGGGGATGTTTTTCAGTGGCAGGGACTGGGAGACTAGTCAGGGTTGAGGGAAAGATGAATGGAGCAAAGTACAGAGAGATCCTTGATGAAAACCTGCTCCAGAGCCCTCAGGACCTCAGACTGGGGTGAAGGTTTACCTTCCAACAGGACAACGACCCTAAGCACACAGCCAAGACAGTGCATGAGTGGCTTCGGGACAAGTCTCTGAATGTCCTTGAGTGGCCCAGCCAGAGACTGGAATTGAACCCGATTGAACATCTTTGGAGAGACCTGAAAATAGCTCTGCAGCAACGCTCCCCATCCAACCTGAGAGAGCTTGAGAAGTTCTGCAGAGAAGCATGGGGACAAACTCCCCAAATACAGGTGCACCAAGCTTGCAGCATCATACACTAGAAGACTTGAGGCTGCAATTGCTGCCGAAGGTGCTTCAACAAAGTACTGAGGAAAGGGTCTGAATACTTTAGTTAATGTGATATTTCAGATTTTAATAAATTTGCAAAAATGTCTAAAAAACTATTTTTGCTTTGTCATTATGGGTATTGTGTGTACATTGATGTGGGAATTTTAAAATATATATATTTTAGAACAAGCCTGTAACGTAACAAAATGTGGAAAAAGTTAAGGGGTCTGAATACTTTCCGAAGGCCTGTATTTCTGATACATCCCCGGACCTTATAGTGTAACCTCCAGCTCTAAGATTTAGCATTGGGCCCTATAAGTACATGATATTTCCAGAGTGGGTGTAATTTCTAAGTAATGATACATTTTGAGCACCACCAACACGTGAATGGGAAAATAGATTAAAAGGGAACTCCCTCTGCTGGTGATTTGCTGAATGTGCAATACCAAAGGAGGAATGTGATTGGTTAATGACCTATAACGTCAATTTCTATGCATAAAATGGTTTATATCTTCAAAATTAGCAGAACACTCTTGAAATGTGATGTACTTGTTGAGTATATTATTCCAAACAATGTCTTGAAATGAACAAAATCAAAAAGGGTACTTTAGAGATATTAGTATTCATATTATGTACTTTGAATAAATTAAAGTGAACATTTTTCATTCAGAATCTAGACGTACTGCATATTTTAGAGCACACTACAAGGAGTATATTGATACCAAGATGTTGTCTGTATAATGTACGGTTCACAGATCAAAGGGTCTTATAGGTGGCATGTATACTGTAGGTCTAAACATACCTAAAATGGACACTTTCTAAAAAAAATAATAGTTTGTGAAACAAATGTAAAAAAACATGTCACCCACCCTTTCCCCCAATGAGGTTTCTATGTGAGAATTGCCAGAACAATCTGAGATACCAAAAATGATTTCAGGCTATCCGGGTGTGGAATAGCCCCATAGCGGGTTAAAACCGTCTCTGTTCAGTGTAGCAGTAGGTCTATTAGTTTCATTTTAAACTGGGTGTTACACAGGAGGCTACCTGGTCCTGTGTTTGACAAAAGCACTCAGGAAGATGTGTGATAACTATCAGCATGGGCTAGTAGGGCTGAAGATGGAGAGGTAGGCTATTTTCAAGGCCACGATCCACAGCCAGACACTTCACACCTGTAAGCATCCAGCGCAGAGCGCTGTCACAATCAGACCACAAAGTGGAGTTGCACATGCAAACCCTGTGGGACTCTGTCACCACTGTGGAAACAAGCAGCTCCTCCAGGATTGCTTTGATTTCCTCCAGACTAGAGAGGGCCAAAAAGCTGTTTCAATGGTGTGGAGATTTTGTAATGTTCTTCAGAAAGAGGGCAATGTCTTTTTCAATCAAAAATGTTGACTGAGTCAGTTCCTCACCCCATCCATCAAAAAAACCAAGAACCATGTCTGGAGCGTAGGAGCCTGACCACTGAATGTTTTAGCAAATGACCTTCCCCTCAGCCTTCTGTTGAGTCTTTGCCCTTTTAAACTGTAACACTGTCATTGGTCAATAATTATTTGAAATAGACTAGCTAGACAATAAAGCAGTTGGCCCTGGTGAATGATGTCCCCTCAGTCACAAAACAAATTGCTGCTTCAGATTTCAGTGCAAAGAGCTGTTAATGATTCTTAATGATTTTCTCAATCAGGAAGTTATTTTTTATCTTGTTGTAAAGTTGCTGTTTTCTCAACCCTCTGGTCCTATTCAGATTGTCCAATTACAAAGCGAAAACAAAAACACAAGAAAGAAAAATATTTGGAGCACAACCGCCCTTACATTTTAATTAATTCAGCCATTCTTTTTTTGTGTTACTTAAAATTACAAATATAATTGCGGTGGACAGTAATTGGCCTGCCCGGGACCGTTGGTTATTGTAGTTCAGTATCACCCCATGCATCATTACCCAACTTTGGAAGAGGTTCAGCTTCTGAACTACAGCGACCATACAAAAACACAAACACACACACACGCAATGGTCTGCTTGCCAGTGCCAGATTATAATCACCATCCAGGCGAATGTTTGTCAGGAAAGATCTAAGTAGTTTTCCAAAAGCCCCATCACCACCACCTCCCTCCTCTCCCATGGCCAGATCAGGACCATCACTAATCGGTGGCCAAAGCCTAGACTTCATAGACCTGCAGGAGGAAATGAGAGCGGTTTCGTGTGCAAGGAAATGCATGCAAACAGGGACGTCAGTATCCAGTAGAGAGCAGGGACATACCTTAGGGCCAGTCTGAGAATTACATGAGGATGGGATCCTTCCATATTGATGTTAATCAACGGATGACATAATGCGGATATCGCTATACCCCTTCCTCCCCCCTAACGAAACAACAATAAAACGCAAAAGAGAGCAAGGGTGATATCGCTACTGCTTTTGGCTGGAGGTGTTGTGGGATGGCTTATGCCCTGTTCTCCGCCCCAAAGCTGTCTGGGATAACAGATCTGTCCTCTGTCCCTTTCTGTGTTGCCTCAATCTATTTTTGTTTGCTGTACTCAGCCTCGTCTGGTAAATTGTCCAGAAGAAGAGCATTGGTCCATCAGCAAATTACCCAGAAAATGCTGTCAGTGCAGGTTGTGACATGGGCTTTTTTTTTCACTGGCAAATTGTCACAGACTACTGTGGTCTAATTAACCTAGCTTCTGTCTAGTGTGTATAAGCCTCCATCACCCATCTTACCCCCACACCTCTCCCATCCCACCCACCCCTCTACCATCTCAAACAAAGTACAGGTTCATGGGACTGATGACTGCTGTTATTTTGGTCATTGTTTCTGTTGTGATGGCTGTTGTCAGTCTTGTCGTTGTGACTGTCTAACCTGTATTTTTCCTGTCCTCTGTCCTGGCTGACAGTATCACCCAGACAAGCAGGGCCCAGACGTGTCAGTGACTAAGGCAGAGGAGCACTTACACAGGTTCATTGAGGTCAACCAGGCTTGGAAGGTCCTGAGCAACAAGGAGACAAATTGTAATTTTCTTTCATCCTTTATTTAACTAGGCAAGTCAGATAAGAACAAATTCTTATTTACAATGACGGCCTACATTCGGCCAAACCCGGACGACACAGGGCCAATTGTGCGTCGCCCTATGGGACTCCCAATCACAGCCGGTTGTGAAACAGCCTGGATTCGAACCAGGGTGTCTGTAGTGACACCTCTAGCACTGAGAAGCAGTGCCTTAGACTCTGGAGCCCAGCAAAGAGAGGGTTTGATCTGCAGTTACGTGGTACATTCTCCTCCTGCCATAGTTCACAGAGTATTTCAGAGAGCACCCTGCAATCCAGGAGGACTCCGTCACTCTCACATAATGTACTTTATATTAACACTAGCATACTGCACTCTCACCACTCTCTAATGCTCTTCTTACAGCCACTATCTCATTCTTCTCACTTACTTTTGATAGCTCTCCTATAATTCATTTGAACATGAAGCATGATTTAATTTCATTACACGTTGGAATTGTATGGCTTTATTTATTCTTCCCGGTTTGTTCATGCTCAATTAATCCCATAGCAATTCCACTTTGGACCATCTCTTGCTTAATATTCAGTGATTCACAGTGAAGTATGACATTAGTCACTAAGGCCACATATAACTAGTGGGACTATGTGGTGTCTGAAAAGGTCACACTAAATGAGGCATGAAGCATTCCAGTTTGCATAACTTCAAGGCCTATTTCCATTTCCAAGATTTCCTTAAAACCTGGCTTACAAATTATTGTAAACATCGAGCTGAGCTTGTCAGAGTGTAGTTTTGACCATAAACACAACTGGCCTGTTTTGCAAAGTACGTTCCCGTGATCGTTCTCACTTATCCGAATGCATGAGAAAGGGCCGAGGGGGGGTTTCGCAAAGACCCACCATCCACCCACCCAATAGGCTACATGAATAAAACAGGCAAAAGATTGTGTCCGTCTCCAGACAATGGTTGTGTTTGCTGCCGTCTCTGTGCCTCACAAAACACATCCTTCCGGAAGGAGGAGGAGGAAGAGTGGCGGGCGAAGAAATGTAGGTCAGGCATGTCACACATGGCCTAGCGTTACATGAAGTGATAGGCTGCTTACTCCCCCCCCAGGAAAAAGGTCTCCCTAGCTAGCTCTCCATTAGGACCTTCAATAAATGTACATCCAGGCCCTCTGTGTGTGTGCACCATTAGCAGGGAGAGCTCCCATCGCCTTTAGGGAGGGGGGGGACAACACTCACAGTGTCGCTCTGGAAGCCAACACACTCCAGCCACAGTATTGACATGTAGAGAGCATCTGTAGAAGAAGGAAAACCCTGTCTGGCCTTCATAGATGGTATTGACTTTGTCTTCCATTGTATGCTGTCATACAGCTTTTTAAATAATTATTTTTCCACTCATCCCCTGAATAGATGCAGTAAAGAGGTCAATGGAACTTAACAAAAACAATGGAATGCCATGGAAACGTGTGGGGGAAAAATCTGGATTTTCCTCATTGCCCCGCATCAAAATGATCCTACATTTAAGCTATTCTTTATATGTGTATTTCAGACTGTGTTGAGGTAACAAATTGGAGTAGAAAATGCTTGTATGGATGTCAACCCCAATACAATGTCATGTTATTGTCACCAATCAACTGCATTACAGTTAAAAACAACTTTGACTACCACCACCGAGTTCTGTATGCTAGTTATGCTACCAGCTCATACTAAAGGAAGTTAGCATTTAGCAGTCACTTCTTCTAAACTTGAAGATGGACCCTTTCTAAATGTTATGCAGCGAAAACAGCCAAATATATCCAAATCGGACTTTAGTAATCACATTGCGGACCTGTTACAATACATAAATCATTTTGGATTTGACGAATATCCACTTAGTGGCAATTGATTTAAAAGTTTAACACACCATACAACCCTATGCACAAGGACTACTTTGAACAACTTACACTAAACATTTTACACAAACACATTAACTGGAAGAACTGTGTAAATGCAAAGTTTGGTAACAGCATTGACGTAAAATGTCCCTGTTTTTTTGGCGTGTCCTTGTTTTGCAAAATACTGCGGTGTCAGCTATGACATGACACATTGACTTATCTTTTGGTTATTGAACTACAGTAAGTGAATGTATATACACAAATGTATAAATATGCTATATCCTCCTTTGCATATTTGGGTGTTATTCCACTCCCTGGCTATTATTTTAATTAGCTCTGACCCCAAACAAGACCACATTTTGTTGGTCTGGGCCAGACCATATCTGAACTGATCATAGACCTCTATGTTTCACATCAAAGTACAGCACAGAACTGTAGAGTTCAGTACTGAAGAGTTCAGTACTGAAGAGTTCAGTACTGCAGAGTTCAGCAGAGTTTAGTACAGGAGAAGTTCAGTAGAGTACATTAGAACATAGTAGAGTACAGTAGAGTATAGTTCAGTGCTCTACGGTGTACATACTGTACATGCACACACTCACTAAGGTAAGTCCATCTGGTTAAGAGCGTCTGCTAAATTACTCACATGTCAATGTAAAATGTACTGATCTCTACTGTGTTGTACTGAACTGTACTTTTCTTTACTGTGCTGTACTGTGGAGTGCTGTACTGTGGTGTGCTGTACTGTGCTCTCTAAACTTGGAACCAAACTCTGTTTTGGGACTACTATGGTTTCCCATTGTAGCCAATTCAACAGCAGAAATTCAGTGATCAATATTTTGGATATTTTGCATTTTAATCACTTAATTCATAGACAAAAATTGATATCAATAAAAATACTATTGATAAGTCTACCTTTACCCGTGCTATCTGGATGTGCCGGGACAAAAGAGGTGGGTGACCTGGGGAGCTCTGAGGTACTGAAACGCATCAAAAGAATGTGTCTTTCTAATAAAGTATTTCATGCGTTGACATCACTTTTGCATAGTGGCATAGAGTAGAGTAGAGGCGTTGCACACATGGGGAACATAGACAAGGGTCTGGGAAAAATTGGGCTTTTATGAACGCATTTCATGCAATTCTACATGACTGAATCTTTTTTTAATACCACACAAATGACCGAAATGACAGGCTACTTTGACATTGACACACTGAGAATCTGAGATCAATAAAAACGACCCATTTCGTGAATCCAACAATAGCCTAGGTGTGTGGGGACATATTGTATCATATGAGCGGGAAACTAGAGTCCTAAAAAAAGCTTTCCAGGATTGACTCACAAGCCTATCTCTCTCTTGTTTTACTTTGTAGAACAATGCTGTTCGCTCAATAGGTCTATTTGGAAGATACAATATTTTGGTAGCCTACAGACAGATTAGTGTCCTCTTTTCAGAAGGAGACATTTGTTTTCCGACCTGTCTGTCCCAGGTGTTTTGGCCTGTTTTGGCTAAATTACAGGCCTACTCCTGGTGTAGTACTCTGAATTATTTCATTTCAATAAATCTCACTGTAGTTATGTGAGAGATTCAGGCACACTTTTCTCTCTCACCACAGCAACTGCCACGTGTTGGTCTGTCTCTAGGCTACAATGTTGCGCAAACCATACACCCTGGCTGGCCGAACATGAATCAATTCTAAGAATATTAGGCACATTTTCGCATTTAGTTTTTTAGGGGGCAGGAGAATTACAGAAGAGGCAACTCAGACTATTGGATTTCTTTCATTGCAAACAATGAAAATCATGCCAGGAGAGGTACCAGATCCGGACAAATAGGTTCCGGAATGATACAGTCTGAAACTGAGAGATGCAGGAGGATCATATTCTATCAGAATTAAGCACTGACCTTTACTTGTTACTTCTGTGAACTTTCATTATCCTCCCTCCTGTTGTCAGACAGAAATGAGAAAATATCTTACTGATACAGTATGTGGGTTTTTGGTAATGGCACAAGGCAATGTATCTTAAACTTACAGAAGGCAGAAAATGTTCTCAAAAACGAAATATGTGTTGATATTATTTGTCAGGGGTCTTTACTTCAACTTTATTGGGTTTTTATGCATTTCTGATATCTTTTAAGACTTTTTCTGGTCAATGTTTTCTAAGCTCCCTTTTCCATGTGTTTGACCAGAAATCAAAGCCTTTTCTAATTCCAAATATGTTGGGTGGAAAATGGTGGAAACATGTATATATTCCTTAATAAAAATAATTTAAAAAATGGATCTTATCTTTAATTTGACACCCAATTTGACATGCTCTTATGAACTTCACATGTTGGTGCTCATGGGTCCTTTTAGATGGAAATTACATTTGTTAGGTCAGATTTGTTGAATGTGCGCCAATGACAGGGTCACAGCGTCCCGTGTTCCATTGACCACTTTATTGCATCTGTATCAAACATTTTAGATCTCCAGTGACAGTTTGTTGTCCATTTATAACCTATCAATGTATCCACCTTACCTTTTTAATAAAACAGAGAGTCAGAGTTTTCCTCTTGAACATGAAATCTGAGCCTTCTTTGATCGCTGGTCTGTGAGAGATTGTTGTAAGCACCCAATAGGGAGGGTGGGCTAGCAGACTAGCAGCACACTGCTCCCATCTGTCTGGCTACTATAGACCTCAGCAGTGTTCCGTCAGATCTCCACTAGTAAACATCACCATGGTGTTTTAATGTTGCCCAGCCATTTAGACGGACTGACTCATCCTCCACTGTGATCAAGTGGGGATGTTAATTAAAACAAACACTTGAGCTGGCTTCAGTAGAACCCAGCTCAAAATGCCTGTTTCATCCACATTTCACAGAGGAACTTGGTCCTCATCGTGTTTATTAGAGAGACGGATGAAACTCTAAAGGAGTGTCTTCTTGAGGAACTGTTGCTATCCCCTTTTGAACTTCAGCATGATTGGATTGTTTTATCTTCATACTCATTAGAAATTAAGGGGGATGGATATTCATTCATTACTCATCCCCATGTGTATTAGATCTGGTGATACACAGTACCAGTCAAAAGTTTGGTCACTCCTACTCATTCCAGGGTTTTTCTTTATTTCTACATTGTAGAATAATAGGGAAGACATCAAAACTATGAAATAACACATATGGAATCATGTTGTAACCAAAAAAGTGTTAAACAAATCAAAATATATTTTATATTTGAGATTATTCAAAGTAGCCACCCTTCGCCTTGATGACAGCTTTGCACACTCTTGGCATTGTCTCAACCAGCTTCATGAAGTAGTCACCTGAAATGCATTTCAATGTACAGACATGCCCTTTTAAAAGTTAATTTGTGGAATTGATTTCCTTCTTAATGTGTTTGTGCCAATCTGTTGTGTTGTGACAAGGTAGGGGTGGTATACAGAAGATATTTGTTAAAAGACCAAGTCCATATTATGGCAAGAACAACTCAAATAAGCAATAAGATCCAACTCATCCCAAACCATCTCAATTGGGTTGAGGTCGGGTGATTGTAGAGGCCAGGTCATCTGATGGAGCAGTCCATCACTCTCCTTCTTGGTCAAATGGCCCTTACACAGCCTGGAGGTGTGATGGGTCAGTGTCCTGTTGAAAACAAATGATAGTCCCAATAAGCGCAAACCAGATGGGATGGCATATTGCTGCAGAATGCTGTGGTAGCCATGCTGGTTAAGTGTGCCTTGAATTCTAAATAAATCTCTGACAGTGTCACCAGCAAAGCAGCCCCACACCATCACACCACCTCCTTCCTGCTACACGGTGGGAACTACACATGCGAAGATCATCCGTTGACCTACTCTGCGTCTCACAAAGACACGGTGGTTGGAACCAAAAATCTCAAATTTGGACTCATCAGACTAAAGGACAAATTTCCACTGGTCTAATGTCCATTGCTCGTGTTTCTTGGCCCAAGCAAGTCTCTTCTTATTATTGGTGTCCTTTAGTAGTGGTTTCTTTGCAGCAATTCGACCATGAAGGCCTGATTCACGCAGTCTCCTCTGAACATATGCTGTTGATGTATCTGTGAAGCATTTATTTGGGCTGCAATTTCTGAGGCTGGTAACTCTAATGAACTCTGCAGCAGAGGTGACTCTGGGTCTGTCTTTCCTGTGGCGGTCCTCATGAGAGACAGTTTCATCATAGCGCTTGATGCTTTTTGGATTGCAATTTTCAAATGTTCTTGAAATGTTCCGTATTGACTGACCTTCATGTCTTAAAGTAATGTTGGACTGTCGTTTCTCTTTGCTTATTTGAGCTGTTCTCACCATATTATGGACTTGGTCTTTTACCAAATAGGGCTATCTTCTGTATACCACCCCTACCTTGTCACAACAGGTGATTGGCTCAAATTGAAATTCCACAAATTAACTTTTAAAAGGGCATGTTTGTTCATTGAAATGCATTTCAGGTGACTACTTCATGAAGCTCGTTGAGACAATGCCAAGAGTGTGCAAAACTGTCATTAAGCCAAAGGGTGGCTACTTTGAATAATACTCAAATGTAAAATATATTTTGATTTGTTTGACTCTTTGTTGGTTACTCAATGATTCCATATGTGTAATTTCATAGTTTTGATGTCTTCACTATTATTCTACAATGTAGAAAATAGTACAAATAAAGAAAAACCCTTGAATGATTAGGTCTTTTCAAACTTTTGACTGGTACTGTATATAGCCCATGAAAGTCACGGGATATTAGATACTAGTGTGACAAAGTAAATGTCATGGTTAAAACCCGTTGGTTAAAAGTCCCTTGTTCGCTGTTAAATAGTCTATATCATAAACAACTGGCGTGCGCAAATCAGCTCCGTGCTGAGACCAGGGTTGCATTTCCCCTGTGTTTAGGCAGACATGTATGGTAATTACTGGGGAAGGTAATTGTGTTGTGTGGCGGAGGGAGACGTCTGTGTGTGTGTGTGTGTGAGCAGGGTGGACGCGTTCTGCTCCGGGTCTCTGACACACCGTTGGGTGGTCGGGGAGCGCTGTGCAGCCGGCCCTGACTAACACTAAATCATCTCATCCTTAATGTGCACCACCTCCGCCGCCCCATCGCCAAAGACACAGTGGCCGTCTTCCCGGGCTGTTTCAGGGCACGTTGCAGCAGCAGCCCATTGGAGAGGCCTGAGAGAAGCTTTTTTCACTCTCCAACTCCACCTCCCCAACACAGACCATAAACCTCCATGGCCAAGTATCTTGAGCCAAACAACTAATAGCGCTTTAATGATATTGTTCATGTGACCTGGCAGAGCCTCTTTGAGCTCTCTCAATAGTGACTGGCTGTCGTCTGGGCCTTCTGGGCAGGGTGCATCAACTGGCTTAGTCACCCTATCATTGAAACATGGTCCCACTGACTCCCTCAACCCTAGCAAGACTACAGTGTTCTGACAAAACTACAGTATTCAGAGTAGTTGATCTGCTTTTGATTCATTTGCAAAACATTTAGAAGGCTCAGATCGGACTTGAAAATCAATTAGCCCACTATTGTTAGCTTAACTGTGAAGCACTGTGACCTAGGTTCCCAAGCGAATGTAAAGACTATCATTTGCACCTGACCACTAGCACCTTAAGAAACTATGGTCTCACAAGATTGCAATGCCTACGACAGACGTGAGCCAAATCCACATTTTGATGGGTGTATCTGTAATTTGAGCCTCATCCGTGAAATGGTACAGTATATCGGAGTATGAATTAACAGACACCTTTAACTGAGAATTTACTGACACCTTTCCTCAGTCTTACTGTACAACTTCTTAAAAACCCCATGGGAAGAGCAGGTGAAAATTCTTACACCAAACCTATCAAATGATATCCCTACATAGCTGTGAGCTTGGCCACCTAGGATTGTCTCCTGACTAATTAAAGACGAACTTTAAACAGTGGCATCAAAACGTGCTAATTACCGTTTCCTCACAAAGACTGGTGCAGGGGTACTGTACTGCTAGAGATGGAAGGAAGTGTTAATATCTATTACTTTTGTTGTCTTTCTCCTTTGTTCTTATACTGACAGTAGGCCTATGTTCCTGCCAAATGTCTGACTCAGTTCGATGTACAATACATAGACAATATCCACCATATCCTCTAGTCAGTGGATACCTTTTAAGTTCATGTCTTAAAACATTTTTACTCATTTTACTGTATGTTCCCCTCATTTCAATCCATACTGAGACAGGCATATTTTCATCATTATATTTCAGCAATAAGGCCTAAAGAGTATGTCAGGGAAGTTCTGAGTGTCACCTGAGAATGCCTCACGAGTTACTACTCTGCAGACAGGGCTGGAGGTAGCCTAGCGGTGAGAGCGATGTGCCAGAATCCCCGAAGCCGACAAGGTGAAAAATCTGGTGATGTGACCTTGAGCAAGGCACTTAACCTTAATTGTTCCAGGGTCGCCGTTGATAATGCCAGACCCTGGCCGTGACCCCACTCTCCATGAGTGTGTCAGGGAGAGTCGGGATGTGCAAAAAGCTCATTTCCAATTGTCATGTGTAATAATACACACTTATAGTTGAAGTCGGAATTTATATACACCTTAGCCAAATACGTTTAAACTCAGTTTTTCACAATTCTTGACATTTAATCCAGTAGAAATTCCCTGTCTTAGGTCAGTTAGTATCACCACTTTATTTTAAGAATGTGAAATGTCAGAATAATAGTAGAGAGAATTATTTATTTCAGCTTTCATTTATTTCATCACATTCCCAGTGGGTCAGAAGTTTACATACACTCAATTAGTATTTAGTACCATTGCCTTTAAATTGTTTAACTTGGGTCAAATGTTTTGTGTAGCCTTCCACAAGTTTCCCACAGTAAGTTGGGTGAATTTTGGCCCATTCCTCCTGACAGAGTTGGTGTAACTGAGCCAGGTTTGTAGGCTTCCTTGATCGCACAAGCTTTTTCAGTTTTGCCAACAAATTTTCTATAGGATTGAGGTCAGGGCTTTGTGATGGCCACTCCAATACCTTGACTTTGTTGTCCTTAAGAGTGGAGAGTGAATAGTGGAGGCACTGGCTGGAAGGAGCAGACAGCCATTCCTGGTCTGGACCAACCATAAAAACCTGGAATATCTCCGTACACCCAAGCGCCTTAACTCCAGGTAGGCCCGGTGTGCCCTCCTGTTCACCAGATTTAACTTCACCATCTCCTACCGCACAGAGTCAAAGAATGTGAAGCCTGACGCCCTCTCCCGCCTATAAAGTTCCTCTGCCACAGCCTCAACCTCTGAAACCATTCTCCATACTTCATGCCTTGCTGACACTGTGGATTTGGGCCATGAGAACCTGGTCCGCGAGGCACAACGCTACCAGCCTGGACCTGAAGGGGGCCTGGCTGTTGGGGGCCCGGCTAACCAGCTGTTTGTCCCTAGTCTGGTCCCGGGTCCTGGAATGTGCTCATTCCTCAAGGCTGACGTGTCATCCAGGGTCCCGTCTTTCACTAGCTTTCCTTCAACAATGTTTCTGGTGGCCCACAATGGTACCTGACGTCTCTGCCTTCGTCACTGCATGCATTGTGTGTGCTCAAAACAATACTCCACGGCAAGCTCCTTCTGGCCTCCTGCAGCCACTATCAGTTCCTCATCGTCCCTGGTCTCATATATCTCTGGACTTTGTCACTGGGCTCCCTCCGAAACACTCATTCTGACGGTAGTCGATCGGTTCTCCAAGGCCGCCCATTTCATCCCTATCCCCAAACTACCTTCTGACAAGGAGGCGGCCCAGCTTATGGTGCAGCATGTCTTCTGGGTCCATGGACTCCCGGTAGACATGGTCTCCGAGCGGAGTTCTCGTCTCAGTTCTGGAAGACATTCTGCACCCTTATTGGGTCGTCGGCCAGCATGTCATCCAGATTCCATCCCCAAACTAACGGTCAGTCGGAGCGAGCAAACCAAGACCTGGAGACCACCTTAAGGTGCATGGTCTCAACTAAATCCACTACCTGGAGCCGTCAACTGGTCTGGGTGGAGAATGCCCGGAACATTCTTCCCAGTTCTGCCACGTGACTCTCCCCTTTCGAGTGCTCCATGGGTTATCAGCCTCCACTCTTCCATGAACAAGAGCAGGAGGTCAGCGTACCCTCGGCCCAGATGTTTGTCCGCCGCTGTCGACGTACCTGGAGAAGAGCCAGGGCGGCTATTCTCAAGACCAACTCCAGGTATCGTCGACAAGTGGACCATCGCTGGACCCCAGCTCCCCGCTACCACATTGGATACGGCTGTCCACACTGGACCTTCCCTTTCGGGTAGAGTCTCGCAAACTTTCCCCATCTCCAGAGTCCTGAGTTCCATTGCTGTCCGTCTCTTGTTACCCGCTACCCTCTGCATTCACCCTACGTACCATGTGTCTAGAATTAAACCTGTGTCTCAGTTCTTTGTCTTCTGTCCCCAGGCCTCCTCCTCCCCCGTGTCATTGATGGCCATCCAGCATACACAGTGAGACGTCTCCTGGGTGTTCGACCACGGGGCAGGGGTTTCCAGTACCTGGTTGACTGGGAGGGTTACGGCCCAGAGGAGAGGTGCTGGATTCCCGCTAGAGACATCCTGGATCCAGCCTTCATCGCCGACATCCACCGCCGTGACCATGTATGTGCCCAGGTAGGACGCCAGATGGCACCCCGGGGGGGTGGGTGGGGGGTACTGTCACACCCTGATCTGTTTCACCTGCCCTCGTTATTGTCTCCACCACCTCCAGGTGTCACTTGTTTTCCCAAGTGTATTTATCCCTGTGTTTCCTGTCTCTCTGTGCCAGTTCGTCTTGTATGTCCAAGCCTACCAGTGTTTTTTCCAGTTGTCCTGCTTTGCCTTTTCTCCTTTTTCTAGTTCTCCCAGTTTTGACCCTTGCCTGTTCTGGACTCCTTACCCGCTTGCCTGTCCATTCTGCCTGCCCTGACTTCGAGCCCGCCTGCCACTCTGTACCCCCTGGACTCTGATCTGACCTTTAGATCTCACCACTAGGTGAGACCTCAGACCTTTTGCTTGTCCACGACCATTCTCTTGGCTATTCCCTTTGGATTTATTAAACATCTTAAACTCCAACCATCTGCCTCCTGTGTCTGCATTTGGGTCTCACCTAGTGTCATGATAACTATGGGGAGTCGCACTCTCGCAACTGCGGTTGAAGGATATACAATCTCGCCTGACAAGGCGAAGTCCCGCTGGAAGTCCTGCCGTCCAGCCTCGCTGGAAGTCCCGCCGTCCACAGGTGATAAGTGTGAGGCTCCGATTCATTCCTTCAATTTAATACCGCTCTTTCCAGAGCCAAGGAACAGGCAGTGCGAGGCCAAACAGATGTTGTACCTCGTTTCCCTCCTTCAGGGAACAGTAGTTATAATCAAAATGTTGCATTCCCTTTCAAGTTTGTCAACTTTGGTACAACATACTATGGGGAAATATAATCACGCCCCAGTGGGACCCCAACGGATACTAAATGAAACGGTCCATGGCAGTCCACCCAGACCTGACCCCGCCAGAAGCTGCAGTTTGGGTATTGGGCGCACGGCGAGCTGCCTAGTGACTTTCCCCTGACCCAGCCGTAAGCATGCTGTGGGCTACACTCGGAGAAGTGACATCCCAGTGATAAAACCTGAAAATGTGTGGTGATGCCCAACTTGCTGCAGCGCAAATATCTCCTTATAGTCAACAGTCTAAACAACCCCCAAAATTCTGCTAGACCCCTAGTGGAGTGGGTGCATACACCGCTAGGTACCCTAGCTGTTATATCAAATGTTATTTATCCCAGGTGTAGACCTTACCATGAAATGCTTACTTACAAGCCCTTAACTAACAATGCAGTTCAAGAAATAGAGTTAATAAAATATTTGCTAAATAAACAAAAAAAAATGTTTTAATGTCAAAGTGATAAGGAAATGTGTTTTAATAAATGAGTAGAATGTTACAGTCCTGAAACCATAGGTCTGATACCATGTGATTGTATGAAATTAATTTGAATCATTAGATTATTATAATACATGTGTGTAAGTGTTAGACTCATTCGATGATTCTATTATAATACTGTGTGTGGTTTTAGTCAGAATCAACGTTTGGGAACAATGTGTCTAGTGTTTTGAGAACAGACTATCTGTCTGAGCCAGATCCAGGGAGACCTTGGCTGGGACACTGAGAACTTCCCAGTCCCAGGTCTCTCCCTATCTTAGGGGAGGGTAGGAAGACACTATTCTCACATACTCCCCTAGGCTCTTTTGGCGGGTGGATTTGATGGTTGGTGTGGAAGTATGTGTGTCGCTATAAATTGAAGGTCCTGTACTGTACACGTCAGAACGTTCCCGTGAATAAACATTTAACTTTGGTAGACTGGGCCTCTGTCTGTTTCCTCTTCTATCAGTATCTTCCAAATCCTGATATAACAGACTAAGGGTAACTTAATTGAATTGGTAAATGAACAGGAGTATAGAATTCTCCTGACACAAAGTAACACAATAAATGTACATAACAATAACTAGTCAATGAGGGGGGTACAGGTTAGTCAAGGTAATTTGTTTGACCACCCCCATTATTTTTAATGTAAGTCGTTTGGGTGGCCATTTGATTAGTTGTTTAGCAGTCTGATGGCTTGGGGGTAGAAGCTATTAAGGAACCTTTTGGACCTAGACTTGGCGCTCCGGTACCGCTTGCCGTGCGGTAGCAGAGAGAACAGTCTATGACTTGGGTGACTGGAATCTTTGACAATTTTTGGGGCCTTCCTCTGACACCGCCTAGTATATATGTCCTGGATGTCAGGAAGCTTGGCCACAGTGATGTACTGGGCCATACGCACTACCCTCTGTGGTGCCTTATGGTCAGATTCCGAGCAGATGCCATACCAGGCGGTGATGCAATCGGTCAGAATGCTCTCGATGGTGCAGCTGTAGAACTTTTTGAGGATCTGGGGACCCATGCCCAAATCTTTTCAGTCTCCTGAGGGGAGAAAGGTGTTGTCGTGACCTCTTCACAACAGTCTTGGTGTGTTTGGACCATGATAGTTTGTTGGTGATGTGGACACCAAGGAACTAGAAACTTTCGACCCGCTCCACTTCAGTCCCATTGATGTTAATGGGGGCCTGTTCGGCCCTCCTTTTCCTATAGTCCACGATCAGCTCCTTTGTCTTGCTCACCTTGAGAGAGAGGTTGTTGGTCTCTGACCTCCTCCTTATAGGCTGTCTCATCGTTGTCAGTAATCAGGCCTACCACTGTGTCGTCAGCAAATTTAATGATGGTGTTGGCCATGCAGTCGGGAGTACAGGAGGGGACTAAGCACGCACCCCTGAGAGGCCCCAGTGTTGAGGATCAGATGTGTTGTTGATGAGCTTTGTGGGCACTGTGGTGTTGAACTTTGAGCTGTAGTCAATAAATAGCATTTTCACATAGGTGTTCCTTTTGTCCAGGTGTGAAAAGGCAGTATGGAGTGCGATTGAGATTGCATCATCTGTGGATCTGTTGGGGCGAATTGTAGTGGGTCTAGGGTTTCTGGCATGATGGTGTTGATGTGAGCCATGACCAGCCTTTCAAAGCACTTCATGGCTACCAACGTTAGTCCTATGGTGCAGGAATCATTTAGGCAGGTTACCTTCGTTTTCTTGGGCACAGGGACTATGGTGGTCTGTTTGAAACGTAGGTATTACAGACTCAGGCAGGGGAAGGTTGAACATGTCAGTGAAGACACTTGCCAGTTGCATGTTTTGAGTACACGTCCTGATAATCCATCTGGCCCCGCAGCTTTGTGAATGTTGACCTGTTTAAAGGTCTTGCTCACATCGGCTACGGAGAGTGTGATCACACAGTCATCCAGAACAGCTGGTGCTCTCGTGCATGTTTCAGTGTTGCTTGCCTCGAAGCAAGCACAAAATGAATTTAGCTTGTCTGGGAGGCTTGCGTCCCTGGGCAGCTCGCAGCTGGGTTTCCCTTTGTAGTTCGTAATAGTTTTTGAGCCCTGCCACATCCGACGAGCGTCAGAGCCGGTGTAGTAAGATTCAATCTTAGTCTTGTATTGATGTTTTGCCTGTGTGATGGTTCGTCTGACGGCATAGCAGAATGTCTTATAAGTGTACGAATTAGTGTCCCGCTCCTTGAAAGCGGCAGCTCTAGCCTTTAGCTTGATGCTGATGTTGCCTGTAATCCATGGCTTCTGGTTGGGAAATGTACATATGGTCATTTGCCAAATGGAGGGCGAGGGAGGGCTTTGTATGCTTCTCTGTGTGTGGAGTAAAAGTGTTCTAGAGTTTTTTTCTCCTCTGGATGCACATGTGACATACTGGTAGAAATTAGGTAAAACGGATTTAAGTTTGCCTGCATTGAAGTCCCTGGCCACGCCGCTTCTGGATGACCATTTTCTTGTTTGCTTAAGGCCTTATACAGCTAGTTGAGTGCTGTCTTCGTGCCAGCATCGGTTTGTGGTGGTAAATAGACAGCTATGAAAATATTTGATGAGAACTCTCTTGGTAGATAGTGTGGTCTACATCTTATCATGAGGCATTCTACCTCATGTGAGCAATACCTTGAGACTTCTTTAATATTAGACATCGCGCACCAGCAGTTATTGACAAATAGATCCCACCCCCGCCCCTCGTCTTACCAGACGTAGATGCTCTGCCAGCTCTATAAGAAGAAGAGAAGCCAGCCAGCTCTATATTATACGTGTCATTGTTCAGACAAATCTCGGTGAAACGTAAGATATTAGTTTTTAATGTCCCATTGGTAGGATAGTCTTGATCATAGATCGTCCTGTTTGTTTTCCAATGATTGCATATTGGCCAATAATACAGAGGGAAGTGGTGATTTACCTACTTGTCGGCATATTCTTACAATGCACCCCTCCCTCTTGCCCCTTTTCCTACTTCTTTTCTTCGCGCTGATGACAGGGATTTGGGCCTTGTCTTGACAAAGCAGTATGTCCTTCGCGTCGGACTCATTAAAGAAAAAGTTTGAGGTGAGTAATTGCTGTTCTAATGTCCAGAAGCTCTTTTCTGTCATAAGAGATGGTAGCAGCAACATTATGTACAAAATGAGTGAGAATTATGTACAAACATGGAGAATGCTTAAAATGGTCCTGTATGAACATAATGATGTCCCACACAGAGCATTGAAAGGGAACCAGCCCTTTATCTTGGCACCAGAGCTCCAACGCTTGCCACTTATACGCATACACCTAGTTTCCTGAAACAGATCACAGCTGTGAACGGTCCTGGCGCACCAAAAAAAAGTGTTAAAGGAAGCCAGCTTGGATCTCATTGAGAGCATACGTCCTTGACATAAAAACTTTAATTGTTGCATCTCGTTGTGTTGTTATCATTTGGTGGCTAGCTAGCCAGCTAGCTAAAATAGTGCCTTTGCTAAATTAGCCATGGATGGAGATAGGATTGGGACTTGTGGTTTTACTTCATTCTCCGTACTGGCCAATGATCATAACGGCGATTCTGATCCAACCATTAATTCAAACATTGTTGTGCCCCTGGACTGAGAGGATAGAAGTTCAATATGTAGCTAGATTTAGAGAGCTAATGTTAACTAGCTAATGTTGCCCATGAATGAAAGTTAGGCTAGTGAGCAAATATTTTAGCCAGGTAGCCTAGGACAACAAAAAATTAAAGCGTGTATTCTTTGACAGAGTGATATACTGTTTCGTCTACGTGAAAGAGAGGATGGCATTGACATTTCTCTATAATTAGGGTGAGTCAACATGTTTCTCTACTTGCACGAACGCGCACGCACACACACAGAAATCAGAACCATTGACAGACACATCATATTTAGCTATATTGGACTAAATTGTTTTTGGTATCTTCTATTTATCACTGTATTAGACTAAGCAGAGGTGATTTAATGATGTTGAAGTGTTGAAGTTGAAATGGTGCTGGAATATTGGAGGCAGCTGCTGTTTTCTTTGAGACTTGTGGTAACTCTCTGTGCTTCTAAATAAATAGTTGTTTCGTGGTCCAAAAATGTCTGAAACATTAACTTGCTTGATCATGCTGTAGGTCATGTAACTGTCTGTTACTGTACATGCAATATGCTTTGTGGACTTCAGTGGAAAGAGGTTGCGATCCGGTTTTGTGATAAAACAAACATGCGGTTGAGTTTATTCTCTGACTGTGTCTTATTGTTTTGGCCTTTAGGCCTATATTTCACAGTCACCATACATATGAATTAACAGGTTATAGAGGAAACAACACAACTATCCCCACACAGGTTGTAATATGCAGTTTTATCCACATACCGCTACTGGCGCGCTTGTGGACAGAGACCAAACGTATCACTCTCACTCTGGGGAGATTAATATATACCTCTTGAACACTGTGGACAGTATAGCCCAGTACATGACTGGGGCTAAGCTTCCTGCCAACAAGCCCCCCGCCTTTTGTGTTTTAACACTGTTGCTACTCACTGTTTATTATCTATGCATAGTCACTTTACCCCTACCTACATGTACAAATTACATTGACTAACCTGTACCCCTGTACATTGACCCTGTATATAGCCTCTTTATTGTTACTTTTTATTTTATTTTTTACTTTAGTTCATTTAGTAAATATTTAATTTTAACTCTATTTCTTGAACTGCATTGTTGGTTAAGAGCTTGTAAGTATGCATTTCACGGTAAGGTCTACCCCTGTGGTATTCGGTGCATGTGATACATACATTTGATTTGAACACGGGTAAACAGAGGAGGCAGCATCTGCAGCTCTGGAAATGGCTTACGTAGTACTGTCACGCCCTGACCTTAGAGAGACGTTTTATTTCTCTATTTGGTTAGGTCAGGGTGTGATTTGGGGTGGGCATTCTATGTTGTCTATTTCTTTGTTTTTGGCTGAGTATGGTTCCCAATCAGAGGCAGCTGTCTATCGTTGTTTCTGATTTGGGATCATACTTAAGCAGCCCTTTTTCCCACTTTCTGTTGTGGGATCTTGTCTATATTTTGTTGCCTGTCAGCGCTAGTTGTATAGCTTCACGTTTCGTTTGTTCGTTTTGTTGGTTTTGTTCGGTGTTCATTTATTAAAGAAAAATGTACGCCTACTACGCTGCACCTTGGTTCATTCCTTACGACGATCGTGACAAGTACCCCGTTTAGCTAAATGTGGGGGCACTGTTGTCACAGTAATGTTTTGGCGGAGGGGCGCACTGGTCACTCAGACCCGTGCCAAGGCCCCTCGCACCAGGGGCTACCCCAGCCAAGTACTCGGGGCTGCTTCTTCATTGTAGATTCACGCAAACCCGGTTTCCTTATAGGAATTGGGATGCCATAACACAGAGGGAAATCTGTTAAGTTTCACTCGCCGGAAGGTAAGCATGCTAGCTGACTTTAGCCAGGAGGCATTTTAGCATAAGCTAGGCTAGCTAGCTTCTTTGACCGCAGCACAGACCATTTAGAATAACCAAGCGACTTAACGCTACGTATACTAAACAAGAGAGCTACTGCAGCAATTCCACCGTGAGGAGGCAGAGATACAGTTGAAGTCGGAAGTTTACATACACTTAGGTTGGAGTCATTAAAACTCGGTTTTCACCCTCTCCACAAATTTCTTGTTAACAAACTATAGTTTTGGCAAGTCGGTTAGGACATCTACTTTGTGCAAGACAGATTATTTCACTTATAATTCACTGTATCACAATTCCAGTGGGTCAGAAGTTTATATACACTAAGTTGACTGTGCCTTTAAACAGCTTGGAGAATTCTAGAAAATTATGTCATGGCTTTAGAAGTCCTGATAGACTAACTGACATCATTTGAGTCAATTGGACGTGTACCTGTGGATAAATTTCAAAGCCTACCTTCAAACTCAGTGCTTCTATCACAAAGTCCTGAGCTCATTCCCATAAAAAAAAACAATTGTGGGCAGGACTAAAAAGGGGTAGGCGTGTGTGAGCAAGTAGGCCTGCTGGAGGACAAACCTGACTCAGTTACACCAGCTCTGTCAGGAGAAATGGGCCAAAAAGGTGCACCCAACTTATTGTGGGCAGGACTAAAAAGAAGCTTGTGGCTCTGTCAAGGCTACCCAAAATGTTTGACCCAAGTTAAACAATTTAAAGGCAATGCTACCAAATACTAATTGAGTGTATGTAAACATCTGACCCACTGGGAATGTGATGAAAGAAATAAAAGCTGAAATAAATCATTCTCTCTACTATTATTCTGACATTTCACATTCTTAAAGTAAAGTGGTGATCCTAACTAGCCTAAGACAGGGAATTTTTACTAGGATTAAATGTCAGGAATTGTGAAAACTGAGTTTAAATGTATTTGGCTAAGGTGTATGTAAACGTCCGACTTCAACTGTAGCTAGCAATAGCTAGCATGCCTTGGCAAGTTAGCCAACGTGGCTAGCACGCTATGCAGCGCTAGTGTAGCTAGCCCGGTCTCGAAAGTCCATGTAGGACCGGATCACTTCATCAAAAAGTCTGGGAAGAGAGGCAAGCGGTGCTTGACCGAGGCAGAAAAAGGCGGCAAGGGCCCCATCACACCTGACCGCCCTCTTGTGGTTGCCTGACATCTCTCCATCCAGCTCTGTGCTGTTAAAGAGGAGAACTTAATCTTCCCATAATCGAGTAACTTGTCAGTTTGGCTAAAACAAGCTGCTCATCAAACTACTAGGCTAGCCAATGATCTTACAGTATTTCCATTTGACATTTAAGACTTCATGGCTTTTCCATACGTATTGTCCTCCGTGACATTTACATTTTTCTTCTGCGTCTCAATGCAGCCGGTGAACTGAATCAAAGTTGGCCAGTCGATGCCCGTGTCAGTCTGGACGACATGACTTACGGTGACGGTGAGTGAGTCGAGCTATGGTCATCTTCCTTTGTGTTGATCATTTCATCGTGCTCTCTTCTCTCCTGCCATTGGAGTCATAGTGGATGCATCCGTCAAGTCATACTCCACTTGTCTCGTCCCGTGTAGCCCTCTGCTCTTACCTGTTTGACAGTGTCTGTGTTCTCTTTTAAGATAACGAGGTGTATGCCTATGGCTGTTGCTGTGGAGGGGAGTTCTCCATTGGAAGAGAGGCAGGGGATGAAAATGCCATTGTGCGCTGTGACACCTGTTCCCTCAGCATAAGAAGTCAAGAGGACAAATTGACTGATTGGTCTCGTTGTTGCTCTTTGAATCCTGAAGAACTGTTTGACGTCAAGGAGGTTTCAAACTTCTCTCTTCGTCTACATCCACTGAACACGTGTCCACATTTTAACCGTGCATTTATATGGACAACCTCGCGGGGCTTTTCTGGTGGACAATGAGTGGAAAGTTGATTTTGCTCTGTAACAGACAAGCTCCCCTGTTCTTTTAATACCACGTACTAAAATCATGGTGTCAAATTCAACTAGCAACCAATTTAATGAACTGTCTTATGATAATGGCTATGTGAGTCGCACATGCACCATTTTCATTTGTCTCTAGTAGACCCTGAAGTTCTATTGAGTAGAGGAATCTGCTGTTTGTTTGCGCCCCACCCCCTTCCATTGTGAACAGCAAATGGCTCGGTAACCTCTTAGCTCTTGTTAACTTTGCATGTAAATAAATGAGTTTTTTTCCCTCAACTCACAATGCAGTTACAAAGGGCCTCCACACTTCACCGCAGAAGACCCCTCTAGTGAATGACAACCTTTTTTGTCTTATTGTCCCTCATCCCCCAAGTTGGCAGATAGGAGAGGTTACAGCAACGGGATGGGGTCATGGGTTCATTATACTTCAAACAGAGTCATTAGGCTGTTCCCTAAAATCTGTCCTCTTTTAGCAGAAACAGCTTGAGCTGGGCGAACCACGCTTTTCATCAACGTCCTGTGGTCTGAACCAGGGCTAGACCTGCCAGTGGGCCAGCATCGGACCGAACCCTAATCGACTGTGGCATCAATTAGGAATAATCTCATCACTTTTAGAGAGTGGGCTTGTCAAAGCTCTAATGAAGTTCTATCTGTCCCCCCCTACATAGCGCAGACAAGATCAACAATACATTATGGTACCGTGATGGACGTTAGAATCCCCGGGGCGATTTGTGTGGACGGCACTTTTAACCTGGTGTAACCACAGGTCTCAGTTTGGAGATTCACTTGATTATTTGGAAAATGTGTTCAGTATGTTCAGTATTGATTCAGTTACTTTCAATAGTAGTTGGAGTGAACAATCAATATGATGGCATTTTGAGCTTTGTTTTGTTGTGATTTTGAAATGTAATAGATTCCAACGAGTCTAATAAATGTTGGCTTGAAAGGATCAAAAGCTAAAGGTACTTCTATTAAATGTGTACTTCAGTAAACAAACCCTCTAACAATAAAGTGGGCCACTATAATATTGTAAGATGTTTTTCCTTCTAAGCTTCTAAGAGAAAGTCTGGACAAAAGAAAGGACGAGTCTTCTCCAACTCTCTCCGACAGTTGTTGTGACGATACTGGAGGTGAAGGAGTCCTGTAGCTCTGTGGCTTTCGGTGTGAATGGCAGTCGTAACCTGAACCCCCTGTCAAGTGTGAACTGAGCGGAGGAGAGAGTTTCACAGATCTCCTTCCAAGTTCACAGGTATCTTTGAAAAGAGAGCCTGAAAGAGAGGCTCAAACTCAAAGGGCGGAGGGAGATAAAGCCACTCTTTCTCCTCATCAACCTCCATGGATTTTCTTCCCTCATTTTTCCTCTGGAACTCCGACTTAATCTCAGACAAACAAAGGAAGGACCCCCCCCCCCATCTAATTCATAACCCAACACACAGATCTGTAGAAGTAGTGCTTCCCTGTTTGGGCTAGGCCCACAAATGGAATTGCCTCTCCCAGAGACTGGACAAAAGGTGGGCTCCATAGTACACCGCAGGTGTTACTTTGTTTGAAAATCACATGCAGTATGTAAGATTGCAAGATTGATATCAGAAACCGCTTATCCTCTAGCACAAATACTTCATGATGAACTTTGATCATTTCTTACGTACCATGGTTGTTAGACCAGTGTTGGAGAAGTAGTCATATCTAGCAGATCATCTGAATGACAAGAAAATTGTTTGTCAATGTGTTTACTCCCTCCTTTCAGTTGGAAGCGAACATCTTGTGTTGTGCTATCTAATACCTCCTCATCATGGCATAATGCAGACAAGGGGCACCAAGACCTTTGCAAACAACACTGCCTCAGAGAAAACAACCCTTGTAAACGCTCTGCTTGTTTATTTGGAGTTTGTCTGGAGCCTCGTGTCAACACCGAGGCTTGTTTGATGGCGAGAGAGACTGTGAGAGTGACGGGCTGTCAGTACCTCAACCCACCATGCTCGCCCCCCCCGTGTTTGCCATAGAGATCAGTGGGCATCCCTCTTTACACAGAGCCCCTCTTAAACCAAACGGTAAACAGAGGCGTTCCACAATGTGACATTGGCCCCATGCTTTATCCTAGCTGCCAGGAGGGGACAGACAGAGAAGGCTGGAAAGAACATTGAAAAGTCGACTCTGTTTGACTACTACTGCTGAATGCAGGACAAAGCCAATACACAGATGTATAAAACCCACCTTTGGAATCATTGAGTTTTCTTCAGGTTAAAGGAACAATAATAATGCACTATTTTTTTCAGAATTACATTTGAATGACCAATCAGAATCGCTAAGGCTACGTTGGTGTTTGGGGTGTTAAGATACTCCTTTTTAATTACCGGGGTAGTATTGTGGTTTGTCAGTAAGGCCAGTCAGTATTGTGACAGCTACAGTATAGTAGTTTGAGACGGACTCTTTGCTTATTGCAGAGACTGTTTCAGAGCCAGAGGTTTTACTGCCCATCCCATCAGCCTGTCTACTCAGCTGGAACTAATACTGCAATTGCAGACGTGTTTGTGTGTCTGTGTGTGTTTTGAAAGAGAAAGTGAAAGGGATAGACTAATGAGAATAGGGTTACTGGTGAATAAGACATTTCCAAAATAACATTTCTAAAGGACTTATTGCACTGTTGGTTGCTTTCTGGTGTAGGTAGTCTGATACATTTTTTCATATTGTATTATTCTTCCCACAGCCGTTGTGAGCTGAGACTAATATTGTATTATTATGAAATTATAACATGGACTGAACAACAAGATCAGAGGTTTTAATAAAAGCAATTTACTCAACCATTGTGGGAGTACTGGTGAGGGTAGGATTACTTGGTTGAACTCCCCTATGTACTCTGAGGCAGAGTGAGCGACAGCCATTTTGGTTAGAGAAGCCAAATAGCCCTTGGGTTTTGCCTGCAACATGTCAGGACTTGCACATGAACATAACTGCAGCTTGTTAGTGACACAGGAGCCCCCACCCTGGCATCCCCAGCTGATCACTAGTCTGTTCAGAAATGCTCATTATACGCAAACTAACCTTACACCTCCCTGTTACTAGTACCACCCTAAAATCAGGTAGCCCCGTAGGCACGCACAAAATGACTTACCTCTCCTTTTCAGGGAAATCCTGAAAATCCTGAGAATCCTCACACTGGGAGATCTACTAACATAGAAAGTAGCCTCTGACATAGAACATTCCATCCCAATATGTAGGCTATATTATAACCCATTCCCATAACACACTGTAACCTCTCCCCCCAGTATATGTAGGAGGATGACTCCGCATCAGCTTGTTTTTTTTGGCAGGGTATTGAGTTCTGGACTTTTCTCCACATTGCTCCTGTTGATGGCATTAACTAAAGCAAGCAGAGCGGAAACCACTGGGAGCTTTATGAATGGCATCCTACAGATGGGAACGGATTAGGCCTCGCTCTCATCCAGTTACAGCGCCAGGTGGCTTTTTTTTCCTCCAGCAAAGGTGTTACACTTAATCCCATTACGTCGCTGCTAAATCTCACAGACATCAAAATGATCACCCACCCTCTCTCTCTCTCTCTCTCACTCTCCCTGTCCTCTTGCCCCTCCCGCGCAACCTACCCCCTCCTGCTCACTTTCCATCCATTCTCTTTCCGAGTGACTGGAGGTGGCTTCACCTGAAAAGAGTCCAAATCTACAGGCAGCTGCTGTTTTAGCCGCCGCGCAGACTCGCTGCGAATGCCAATCTTGATCCAATTTCAGCGCGCTGGTGGCCCCTTATTCCCCCGTCCAATAACTTGTCTGCTGGAAAAATCCCACTGCTACAAATCAAGTCTATAATCCTAGCAAGGGACCTCATGTCAATCTCGTCTTCCAAACCCATGCTGCAGGTTCCCCCTTCTTTCTCTCTCTCTCTCTTTCAGTGTATTGCTGCTTGGCCTCTGGGGACAGTCCTTAAGTCCCACGTCTCCTTAGAAGAATAGATCAGCGATCACGAAACATGACCTCCCAAAACCTTGATATGGCAATATTGTGACCCTTGGGGCATTAGACACAGGTGAGGATTAGAATTTTGCATAATAAGATTAGACGCTGACTGGATGATATCAAGGGAGGATCCATATGTGGCCGGCTGGCTCACTGTCGCCTGCTGTGGACTGAGGGATACGTGTCACAGAGGGGGGCAGCTGAGGAGCTGCTGGAAATCAAATGGGATTGGGTTCTGAATTAGCTGGCCATTCCCAGCCACTGGTATCCCATACTCACAGGGTCAGACTCCATCCCCCACAGCTGCATGTGTGGGGGTTAGGTTGGCTTACATTTACAGTCCAGTTACTCAAATATAGGTTTCTCCCCACAACCACAGGTCGATGTCAAGTCAGCTTCACTTATAACCCACTTGAATTTGGTTTACCAATAAACACTTTAAGAAGGCCTGAATAAAGCCTGGATAAAGGAGATTAAACAATTGATTACTTTTTTTTTTCTCAATGTCTTTAGAATGTGACATCCGGTGTATTTGCCACTGTTGTATTCTATATACATATGTACAAAATGAATGCTTTATTGAATAAATCAGTAAATGCCACTACCACAAGTAAATCCACTATGAGCCGAACCTTTCTCCTCTGTGTACCGGTTCCTTTCCCCCTCACAGAAAGTTGTGTGACCGTGCTTCTTGCTCCACCACAGGGTTACCCCAGGGTGTGGGAAACGGGCCCGTCCATCCCCTCGCTGAGCGGATCAATAAGCATTGGACACAATATTGACCCGCCGTCCCCCCAAATGACTATCAGGGAGTGAGCGTTGACCTGCAGCCCAGGATATTCTACAACTGGTGGACACACAGGACAAGGGAAACACTTTCAGGCAAGGGGTACGATATGGAACAATTTGAGTCAAAACGTAACACATAATATAGTGGGTAAAATAGTTGACTTTGCTCCTCCTTTACTGAACAGTTAGACTTGGTTAGCATTCTAACGGCGGTGTTAACAGGATCCTATTTGGAATATTTTTACGTGTTTGTGTGTCAAGAATAATCAGCCCATGTGTTTGATGTTCCCCAGGCTGAGATTGAAAGAACTGGACTAGCACGCTAAATCATTAAGTTGACCATAAGCGCTGATCTTTATGGCTGTTTAAATAGCACCATTACAAATGAGGGTCACTGCCTACCATCACGAAAACACATGTCACCTGACTATCTCCTAGCAGAATCACGGGAACGTATGGAAACCAGAGTAGAGATGGCCTGTCTTCGACCTCTCTGTAGGATCGCCCGTGTTCCCCTGATGCCCTGAGGCGGTGATAGATAGTGATCAGTGGTAATCAGGCTGTTATACCCACACAAGCCAGATGGAAGGAGCTGACTGACATGCTAGAGAGGGCCAGGGCCAGCGAGAGTGATGCAGGCAGGCTGCCTGCTAAAAGCTAGGGAGACATGCTCCCATTACAGTTCTAAATTAGTCAAACATGAGAGGAGAGGGTCCGGGCTAAGCAGCTGAGGAGGAGGCAAAGCGGATTACAGGAAGCCCCGGACCCGTTTCGCATTGTTAAACGTGATAATGAAGCAGAGCAGAGGGATCGCAGATGGGAGTCTGGAGACAGGAAGAGACAGGAAGAACTTGGTTAGCTACAGGAGGAACGTCTGGCATAAATTACGTTGAGTATTGACGTGGTGTTGAGACCATTTGTTGTTTATCCGTTTTGTTTAGACAATCTTGTACAAACCCTATGTGGCTGCTGTGAGGACATTATGTTGGACATATTCAGAACTGTTAACTAACACCACAACTCATTTGTGTGAGACATATTATCTTAGGCCAAATAGTTTTGAAAACTATTGACTTTGAACGACGACTTAATGGACTCACTGATTAACTAAGCAGATTGTAGCTCATTTGCATATCTCATGTGATTTGTGAATTCCTGTGTTATCTCCTCCTGGAGGTAGTACAAGGCGTTACTCCCCTTTGGCCACAGCTCTGTGTGTGTCGAGGCTGAGATGAGATGTACCCAGACTGTAGGCAGGTTGGTCTAATCATGATGTGGGTTTAAGGTGAGGCTTCCAGTGGTGTTCACACTACTTAGTGTATGGAAGGATGTCAGGGGAGGGAAGCAGACACCTGCCTCAAGTCCCCTCAGTGAAGTGCACACTGCACAGTTCACCTGAAGTGTTCACACTTCGCGCTAACCCTTTTCCCCCTCTGGACCTGAGAGGTTTAAGAAAGGACATGTTGGTCTTCGCTATTGTTTGATTGATACTTAACATTGTAAACGTGGACAGGAACTTTGTCAAATAAATCGTTGTTTTAACGTTGCAGTAACTTACAAAGTTGTTTTGTCATTCGAAAGCGTAATGTATGATGATGAGATATCTGTCATTGGTTGCCAGGGTACAGAACTGGCAGGTGGTTTGAAGAGAATGTGGGCCAATCATTTCCCATTGATGCTGTGGAATCCGAACCTGTGGGTGTCGAGACTGAAGACGCTGACCTCAACAGGTCTCACAATTATCACTAAAGTCTCTGGCCTCTGGGACTCTTTTGTAAAGCCCAACCAAGAGTTTATTCACCAATGCAAAGCATCTGAGAGCAAAACGAGGAAAGCCTTTTTCTTGATAAAGGAGCCAGGCCACAACGGTTGAGATGACTGATCTGTGGTGGAAAATGTCATTTTTACCCCCCCCCCCATGAGAGAAGTGGCCACCCCTAAAACAATCCTGGGCCGACTAATGGCTCCTGCAGATTTCATTTGTTAGACGCCATAGAAAGCTCACCACAATAGGCTCCATCTTGAGAAGGCCCATCTGGAGGCCTTTTAGATCCTTTGAACAGCACAAAGGGTCTCTGACCTAGAAACCCATCAATAAAAGACAATCCCTCCGAAGACAAATTGAAGAGCACGGGAATCTCTTGTCTTTCTGCCTATAGCTCTCCTCGGTTGTGTGGGTGACACAGACATTCTGAGAGGGCTTGACTGTCCCACCCATCACTCAAACCTCTCAATCCAGCATGGAATATCATTGTATGTACTGTCACTGATTGATAGTCAGTGGCATGCCCATTTGATATGTGTGTGACCCCACTTCCACTGAAAAGGATGTGATGAGATGCTATGTCACCGTGTTTAGTTCCCCAGGAAATGAAGGCCAGATGACCTAACTGACACCCCTGTTCTGTCACAAGATTGTCGTGACAGCCCTGTTTGAGACATCATTCTCTCACCTCTGATGCACCTCTGGGACTCATGCAGTATGGTGCTGAAACATGTTTACGTTCGTCCTCACCTTTATCTCTCTGGGCTCCCGGTTACAAGCAGCAAGTCCCTCACACATAAACATTCATGCCATCAACACAAACTGTAGGACAGGGGTCTCAAACTCAAAGCCCGCGGGCACGAGATGCTTTTTTTGTGGCCCCAAATTGATTGTTTCGGAACGCCTTTTCAAATGTGCCCTTGTTGTACATTCTTTCTACATGGGCTCTACATGGAACTGAAAAGGGTTCTATGGGGACAGCAGAAAAACCCTTTTAGGTTCTAGAGAGCACTTTTTTTCTAAGAGTGTAGACATCAAAACTTGTTGTACAGGTCAAACTTAACCATTGTTATGAAACCATGTGCCAAACAAACCGATTTGACCGTTTTGTCTACTTTTAGACCAATTAAAGAAACATGGGCACAGTGGTAAGTGCTTTATCATTTACCATCCATACTGTATATCAAACTAAATCTGCATATTAGTCATTAGAAAACAGTGTCATCTCAGTGTGTAATTAGGCAATAATGCCCGAAGGGGTGAGTTATATGGCCAATATATACCACGGCTAAGGGCTGTTCTTACGCACGACGCAACACGGAGTGCCTGGATACAGCCCTTAGCCGTGTGTCACGGGCGTCGCAAGAAGTGGACCAAGGTGCAGCGTGGTTAGCATACATATTCCTTTTTATTAGAATGTCGCCAATAAAAACAATAAACAATACAAAACGACCGTGAAGCTTAACAGGGCTATGATGCCTCTAACAAAGTTAACTACCCACACTGAAGGAGGGAAAACGGGCTACCTAAGTATGCTTCCCAATCAGAGACAATGATAGACTGCTGTCCCTGATTTAGAACCATACCCGTCCAAAACATAGAAATAAAGAAACATAGAAAACAAAACAGAATGCCCACCCCACCCCACCCCACCCCACATCACACCCTGACCTAACCAAAGAGAGGAATAAAACAACTCTCTAAGGTCAGGGCGTGACAGTACCCCGACCGCAAAACATGAACCTATAGGGGATCCGCAGTGGCGGCTCTGGTGCGGGACGTAGACCCCGCCCCACCTCTGGCTCACCCCACTTTGGTGACGCCTCTGGTGTGGGGACCCTCGCCGCCGACCCCGGACTGGGGACCCTTGCTGCAGGCCTCGGACTGGGGACCCACACTGCGGGCCCCGGACTGGACACCCTCGCTGCGGGCCTCGGAATGGGCACCCTCACTGCGGGCCCCGGACTGGGCACCCTCGCTGCGGGCCCCGGACTGGACACCCTCGCTGCGGGCCTCGGACTGGACACCCTCGCTGCGGGCCCTGGACTGGGCACCCTCGTTGCGGGCCCCGGACTGGGCACCCTTGCCATGGATCATCACTGGAGGCTTCGTGCCATAGATCATCACTGGAGGCTTCGTGCCATGGATCATCACTGGAGGCTTTGTGCCATAGATCATCACTGGGCTGGAGAGATACACAGGAAGCCTGGCTCTGGGAGCAGGCACAGGACTCACCAGGCTGGGAAGACATACAGGAGGCCTGGTTCTGGGAGCGTGCACAGGATACACTGGGCCGTGGAGGTCTCGAGCGTAGAGCCTGCACAACCCGTCCTGGCTGGATGGTTACTTTGGCCCAGCAAGTGTAGGGCGCAGGCACAGGACGCACCGGGCTGTGCAGATGCACCGGAGACATAGTGCGCAGAGCCGGCGCAGGATATCCTGGGCCGTAGAGACGTACTGGCGGCCAGATGCGCTGAGCCGGCACCCTTCAACCTGGCTGGATGCCCACTCTAGCCCGGCCGATTAGGGGAGCTAGAAGGTAGCGCACCGGGCTGTGAACGCTCACTGGAGACACCGTGCACTCCACCACATAACACGGTGCCTGACCAGTACGACGGTCGCCACGGTAAGCATGGGGAGTTGGCTCAGGTCTCCAACCTGACTCACCCAAACTCCCCGTGTGCCTCTCGTGCCTGCTCCGTTGCCGTGACTCCTGGTAGCGAAGTCATTCCTCCCTCGCTACTTCAGCCTGTTTCCATGGCAGGGTCTTGTCCCCTGCTATAACCTCCTCCCATCTCCAAGATGTCCTCCATTCTCTCTTCTCCTGGGCCCAGGATCCCTGCTCCTCCTGGTCACGATGCTTGGTCCCTTGGTGGTGGGTAGTTTTGCCACGTGCGTCGTAAGCAGTGGACCAAGGTTCAGTGTGGTGAACGTACATATTCCTTTTTATTAGAATGTCGCCAACAAAAACAATAAACAATACAAAACGACCGTGAAGCTTAACAGGGCTATGATGCCTCTAACAAAGTTAACTACCCACACTGAAGGAGGGAAAAGGGCTACCTAAGTATGATTCCCAATCAGAGACAACGTCACAGCTGTCCCTGATTGAGAACCATACCCGGCCAAAACATAGAAATAAAGAAACATAGAAAGCAAAACATAGAATGCCCACCCCACATCACACCCTGACCTAACCAAATCGAGAAATAAAACGTCTCTCTAAGGTCAGGGCGTGACACCGTGGTATATTGACCATATACCACAAACCCCTGAGGTGCCTTATTGCTATTATAAACTGGTTACCAATGTAATTAAAGCAGTAAAAGTTCATGTTTTGTCATACCCCTGGTATAGAGTCTGATATAACATAGCTGTCAACAAATCAGCCTTCAGTGCTCGAACCACCCAGTTCATAACTGTCTATAAGATGTTCCATCGTTGTATGATGTGGTGTTGACCCCTGGAGGGAGACAAGGCTGGGTCAGTGATTGACAATCAAATAATAGGCTCCCGAGGTATTTCCCTAATTCCCAAAATGCATGAAAATGAACAGCAGAGATGAACTGCAATATTTAAGGCAGTTGTATGTGTCTTTTGAACATGCATTGTAATTTATGGTTCAATCAGGGCTCTTAATAATGACCTTTTATCTTTTTTTTGGTCAGTAATCAGTAAAGGTCATCGGTGATCGCCCGTCATGTCTGTGACAATGCGAGCCGGTAACAGATGTTCATTTTTGGACCATTACTGTCCCTCTCCCCCTGTTTTCCCCTGTTGGAGGAGCCCTGTATGTGCCCTATGGCAAACAGCGTTCCTTCTCCCATGTGGTGAGAGAGAAAATCTAACGGACTGTAATTACCCCTCTGCTATGAGACTGATGGAGACGAGCCCCATCACCATCACCTACCTTAGATATCATATTTTACTACCTACCAATTTATCCATCATGGCTAAAAGCATTCGGGGTCTCTATTGTTGTCGGAGATGAGATGACGGAACGCAGACGGTGGGATTTCAATCTTCAGAAATTACACTGTTTTGGGAGAAAGACAAATATGTTCAAAGTGATGGAAGAGAGCATTCCTGTTGGTGGCTCCCCTCTGTACTTATTTGGACAGTGAAAATAACGTTTCATTTGGCTTGCTACTCCAGCATGTTGGATTTGAGATCAAATGTTTTATATGAGGGGACAGTACAGAATGTGGCCATTTGTATTGTCTTTTCATACAAACCTGTTTTACCATTTAGAAGTGAATGTACTTTATGTATCTATTCCTGCCATTTGTCATAAGTATTTGCACAAATTGACTTATAGTGTATTTCATTTAGTCCAAAGTTTAGTATTGGGTCCCATATTCCTAGCATACAATGGCTACATCAAGCTTGTGACTCCACAAACTTGTTGGATGCATTTACAGTTTGTTTTGGTTGTGTTTCAGATTATGTTGTGCCCAATAAACATGAATGCTAAATAATGGATTGTGTCATTTTGGAGTCACTTTTATTGTAAATAAGAATAAAATATGTTTCTGAACACTTCTACGTTAATGCGGATGCTACCATGATTACGGATAAGCATGAATTAATTGTGAATAATGATGAGTAAGAAAGTTACAGAGGCATAAATATCATACCCCCCAAAAAATGCTAACCTTGATGGTAATGGTGAGAGGTTAGCATGTTTTCGCGGCATGATCTTTATCCATTTGTAACTTTCTTTTCTCCCTCCAAGTACCTTCAAATGACATCTCCTGGTTTCAATGATGTTTCTAGAGACAATATCTCTCTCTTCATCACTCAATACCTAGGTTTATCTCCACTGTATTCACATCCTACCATACCTTTGTCTGTACATTATACCTTGATGCTATTTTATCGCCCCCAGAAACCTCCTTTTACTCTCTGTTCCAGACGTTCTAGACGACCAATTCTTATTGCTTTTAGCCGCACCCTTATTCTACTCCTATGTTCCTCTGGCGATGTAGAGGTGAATCCAGGCCCTGCAGTGCCTAGCTCCACTCCTATTCCCCAGGCGCTCTCTTTTGACGACTTCTGTAACCGTAATAGCCTTGGTTTCATGCATGTTAACATTAGAAGCCTCCTCCCTAAGTTTGTTCTATTCACTGCTTTAGCACACTCTGCCAACCCGGATGTTCTAGCTGTGTCTGAATCCTGGTTTAGGAAGACCACCAAAAATTCAGAAATTTTCATTCCAAACTACATTTTCAGACAAGATAGAACTGCCAAAGGGGGCGGTGTTGCAATCTACTGCAAAGATAGCCTGCAGAGTTCTGTCCTACTATCCAGGTCTGTACCCAAACAATTTGAACTTCTACTTTTAAAAATCCACCTCTCTAAAAACAAGTCTCTCACCGTTGCCGCCTGCTATAGACCACGCTCTGCCCCCAGCTGTGCTCTGGACACCATATGTGAACTGATTGCCCCCCATCTATCTTCAGAGCTCGTGCTGCTAGGCGACCTAAACTGGAACATGCTTAACACCCCAGCCATCCTACAATCTAAACTTGATGCCCTCAATCTCACACAAATTATCAATGAACCTAACAGGTACCTCCTCAAAGCCTTAAACACGGGCACCCTCATACCTCTGCTGTCTTCAACCAAGATCTCAGCGATCACTGCCTCATTGCCTGCATTCGTAATGGGTCAGCGGTCAAACGACCTCCACTCATCACTGTAAAACACTCCCTGAAACACTTCAGCGAGCAGGCCTTTCTAATCGACCTGGCCGGGGTATCCTGGAAGGATATTGATCTCATCCCGTCAGTAGAGGATGCCTGGATATTTTTTTAAATGCCTTCCTAACCATCTTAAATAAACATGCCCCATTCAAGAAATTTAGAACCAGGAACAGATATAGCCCTTGGTTCTCCCCAGACCTGACTGCCCTTAACCAACACAAAAACATCCTATGGCGTTCTGCATTAGCATCGAACAGCCCCCGTGATATGCAGCTGTTCAGAGAAGCTAGAAACCATTATACACAGGCAGTTAGAAAAGCCAAGGCTAGCTTTTTCAAGCAGAAATTTGCTTCCTGCAACACTAACTCAAAAAAGTTCTGGGACACTGTAAAGTCCATGGAGAATAAGAACACCTCCTCCCAGCTGCCCACTGCACTGAAGATAGGAAACACTGTCACCACTGATAAATCCACCATAATTGAGAATTTCAATAAGCATTTTTCTACGGCTGGCCATGCTTTCCACCTGGCTACTCCTACCCCGGTCAACAGCACTGCACCCCCAACAGCAACTCGCCCAAGCCTTCCCCATTTCTCCTTCTCCCAAATCCATTCAGCTGATGTTCTGAAAGAGCTGCAAAATCTGGACCCCTACAAATCAGCCGGGCTAGACAATCTGGACCCTTTCTTTCTAAAATTATCTGCCGAAATTGTTGCCACCCCTATTACTAGCCTGTTCAACCTCTCTTTCGTGTTGTCTGAGATTCCCAAAGATTGGAAAGCAGCTGCGGTCATCCCCCTCTTCAAAGGGAGGGACACTCTTGACCCAAACTGCTACAGACCTATATCTATCCTACCATGCCTTTCTAAGGTCTTCGAAAGCCAAGTCAACAAACAGATTACCGACCATTTCGAATCTCACCATACCTTCTCTGCTATGCAATCTGGTTTCAGAGCTGGTCATGGGTGCACCTCAGCCACGCTCAAGGTCCTAAACGATATCTTAACCGCCATCGATAAGAAACATTACTGTGCAGCCGTATTCATTGATCTGGCCAAGGCTTTCGACTCTGTCAATCACCACATCCTCATCGGCAGACTCGACAGCCTTGGTTTCTCAAATGATTGCCTCGCCTGGTTCACCAACTACTTCTCTGATAGAGTTCAGTGTGTCAAATCGGAGGGTCTGCTGTCCGGACCTCTGGCAGTCTCTATGGGGGTGCCACAGGGTTCAATTCTTGGACCGACTCTCTTCTCTGTATACATCAATGAGGTCGCTCTTGCTGCTAGTGAGTCTCTGATCCACCTCTACACAGACGACACCATTCTGTATACTTCCGGCCCTTCTTTGGACACTGTGTTAACAACCCTCCAGGCAAGCTTCACTGCAATACAACTCTCCTTCCGTGGCCTCCAATTGCTCTTAAATACAAGAAAAACTAAATGCATGCTCTTCAACCGATCGCTCCCTGCACCTACCCGCCTGTCCAACATCACTACTCTGGACGGCTCTGACTTAGAATACGTGGACAACTACAAATACTTAGGTGTCTGGTTAGACTGTAAACTCTCCTTCCAGACCCATATCAAACATCTCCAATCCAAAGTTAAATCTAGAATTGGCTTCCTATTTCGCAACAAAGCATCCTTCACTCATGCTGCCAAACATACCCTTGTAAAACTGACCATCCTACCAATCCTCGACTTTGGCGATGTCATTTACAAAATAGCCTCCAATACCCTACTCAACAAATTGGATGCAGTCTATCACAGTGCAATCCGTTTTGTCACCAAAGCCCCATATACTACCCACCATTGCGACCTGTACGCTCTCGTTGGCTGGCCCTCGCTTCATACTCATCGCCAAACCCACTGGCTCCATGTCATCTACAAGACCCTGCTAGGTAAAGTCCCCCCTTATCTCAGCTCGCTGGTCACCATAGCATCTCCCACCTGTAGCACACGCTCCAGCAGGTATATCTCTCTAGTCACCCCCAAAACCAATTCTTTCTTTGGCCGCCTCTCCTTCCAGTTCTCTGCTGCCAATGACTGGAACGAACTACAAAAATCTCTGAAACTGGAAACACTTATCTCCCTCACTAGCTTTAAGCACCAACTGTCAGAGCAGCTCACAGATTACTGCACCTGTACATAGCCCACCTATAATTTAGCCCAAACAACTACCTCTTTCTCAACTGTATTTAATTAATGTATTTATTTTGCTCCTTTGCACCCCATTATTTTTATTTCTACTTTGCACATTCTTCCATTGCAAAACTACCATTCCAGTGTTTTACTTGCTATATTGTATTTACTTTGCCACCATGGCCCTTTTTTGCCTTTACCTCCCTTCTCACCTCATTTGCTCACAATGTATATAGACTTGTTTCTACTGTATTATTGACTATATGTTTGTTTTACTCCATGTGTAACTCTGTGTCGTTGTATCTGTCGAACTGCTTTGCTTTATCTTGGCCAGGTCGCAATTGTAAATGAGAACTTGTTCTCAACTTGCCTACCTTGTTAAATAAAGGTAAAATAAAATAATAAAAAAATGGCGGGATTTAAATACATAAAGAGCATTCATTTCCAAACGGTAAAACAGATATGTATGAAAATTCTCTCAAAAGGCGGCATATGTCTGAGCCTAAAAAATAGTTTTAGCTTCACTGTCCAAAAAAATATGCAGGGGAGAGTTTATCTTCACCTGCACTACCAGTCAAAAGTTTGGACACCTACTCATTCAAGGGTATTTCTTTATTTGTACTATTTTCTACATTGTAGAATAATAATGAAGACATCAAAACTATAAAATGACACATATGGAATCATGTTGTAACCAGAAAAAAAATCTAAATATTCTATATATTTGAGATTCTTCAAAGTAGCCACCCTTTGCCTTGATGACAGTTTTGCACACTTTTGACTGATACTGTATATGACTGACAGATCTTGTAACAATTAGTTTGTTCGTTAAGGCTCCAAAGAATGTATAGAATACTTAGATATTCTGTTTTAAGACTGTATGGCATATTGCAAATATTTGGACATCATATTTGGCATTTGGACGTTAGAGCCTACAGGACATTATTGGGGAAAAAAATCTCTCTTTTATTAGTGTGTTACTACCACCATTTGTCTTAAATTATGGAATAGGGTAAACATTAGCATGGATCACAACATTGATGTTAGTTATCCAACCCCTTGCTCCAGACATGTTGACCTATCTGTTCTCAGATACCTAATTGGTACTGCACTTGTGACCGTGGCAAAGCATTGAAACATACCTGCTTGTTATAGCTATTCGTCTAATTCCAACTTTAACTCGCTATAGTTATACTCCACCTCTTATCCAGAGGAATAACCTTGTTAGACCCGTAAACAGTCTTCACGTAAACACTCTGGATCAGACAGACTGATCTGAGGGTTCTAAAGCTTGTTAATAGTGCTCTGTGTTATGGCTTCCTTTTAATGACACCCCAGAGTATGGAGTGGAGTGAGGGGGTCACATTGTGTCTGTGTTTGCCAGGACGCAGGAACAGGGTGGTGGAAGCTGGTGCACATCAGCAGACAGATGGAGGGTCATTGTGGATGGTTTGATTGATAGTGGGTGTGGGGTCAAACGCTTAACCTCCTGGTTCCTACGTATGTTAAAGATGGGGCAGGTCAAGTCTGGCACTGTTTGTCTGGGAGAGGTGATGTGGTATAGATGTGTATGTTTCTTTCCTTGATATGCATTTTTAAATAAGTATGTTATATTTTGTTTCATATGATAGACTCTGAAGGGCGTGCAGTTGTGTGAGTGCATGCGTCCTTGTGTGTGTGCACGTGCGTGCGTGCAGCATTTAGGTGTTGCCTTTTTGTGTGTAATAAGGGAGAAAGGTATTTGTAAGTGTGTAGGTTGCTCAGTCCAATGAGATGAGCACGCCTGTCTCACTCTGTCAGATCGCTCAAGAGTGACTTCGAAACTGGACGTATAGCCATGTCCACAGGATGTCATGAAAATGCCTTCAAAACCAGCCACTAGGGGCAACAGTGAATTGTTATTTTATTTATTTCACCTTTATTTAACCAGGTAGGCTAGTTGAGAACAAGTTCTCATTTACAACTGCGACCTGGCCAAGATAAAGCATAGCAGTGTGAACAGACAACAACACAGAGTTACACATGGAGTAAACAATAAACAAGTCAATAACACAGTGGAAAGTAAAAAAAGAGTCCATATACATTGTGTGCAAAAGGCATGAGGAGATAGGCGGATAATTACAATTTTGCAGATTAACACTGGAGTGATAAATGATCAGATGGTCATGTGCATGTAGAGATACTGGTGTGCAAAAGAGCAGAAAAGTCAATAAATATAAACAGTATGGGGACGAGGTAGGTAAATTGGGTGGGCTATTTACCGATGGACTATGTACAGCTGCAGCAATCGGTTAGCTGCTCAGATAGCAGATGTTTGAAGTTGGTGAGGGAGATGAAAGTCTCCAACTTCAACGATTTTTGCAATTCGTTCCAGTCACAGGCAGCAGAGAACTGGAAGGAAAGGCGGCCAAATGAGGTGTTGGCTTTAGGGATGATCAGTGAGATACACCTGCTGGAGCGCGTGCTACGGGTGGGTGTTGCCATCGTGACCAGTGAACTGAGATAAGGCGGAGCTTTACCTAGCATGGACTTGTAGATGACCTGGAGCCAGTGGGTCTGGCAATGAATATGTAGCGAGGGCCAGCAGACTAGAGCATACAGGTCGCAGTGGTGGGTGGTATAAGGTGCTTTAGTAACAAACAGACAAACAAACAAACAGATGGCACTGTGATAAACTGCATCCAGTTTTCTGAGGAGAGTATTGGAAGCTATTTTGTAGATGACATCGCCGAAGTCGAGGATCGGTAGGATAGTCAGTTTTACTAGGGTAAGTTTGGCGGCGTGAGTGAAGGAGGCTTTGTTGCGGAATAGAAAGCCGACTCTAGATTTTTGAAAAGCATGCATTTGGTTTTACTGGCGTTTATGAGCAGTTGGAGGCCACAGAAGGAGTGTTGTATGGCATTGAAGCTCATTTGGAGGTTAGATAGCACAGTGTCCAAGGAAGGGCCAGAAATATACAGAATGGTGTCGTCTGCGTAGAAGTCGATCAGGGAATCGCCTGCAGCAAGAGCAACATCATTGATATATACAGAGAAAAGAGTCGGCCCGAGATTTGAACCCTGTGGCACCCCCTTAGAGACTGCCAGAGGACCGGACAACATGCCCTCCGATTTGACACACTGAACTCTGTCCGCAAAGTAGTTGGTGAACCAGGCAAGGCAGTCATTAGAAAAACCGAGGCTACTGAGTCTGCCGATAAGAATATGGTGATTGACAGAGTCGAAAGCCTTGGCCAGGTCGATGAAGACGGCTACACAGTACTGTCTTTTATCGATGGCGGTTATGATATCGTTTAGTACCTTGAGCGTGGCTGAGGTGCAGCCGTGACCGGCTCGGAAACCAGATTGCACAGCGGAGAAGGTACGGTGGGATTCGAGTTGGTCAGTGATCTGTTTGTTGACTAGGCTTTCGAAGACCTTAGATAGGCAGGGCAGGATGGATATAGGTCTGTAACAGTTTGGGTCCAGGGTGTCTCCCCCTTTGAAGAGGGGGATGACTGCGGCAGCTTTCCAATCCTTGGGGATCTCAGACGATATGAAAGAGAGGTTGAACAGGCTGGTAATAGGGGTTGCGACAATGGTGGCGGATAGTTTCAGAAATAGAGGGTCCAGATTGTCTAGCCCAGCTGATTTGTACAGGTCCAGGTTTTGCAGCTCTTTCAGAACATCTGCTATCTGGATTTGGGTAAAGGAGAAGCTGGGGAGGCTTGGGCGAGTAGCTGCGGGGGGGGGAGCTGTTGGCCGAGGTTGGAGTAGCCAGGAGGAAGGCATGGCCAGCCGTTGAGAAATGCTTGTTGAAGTTTTCGATAATCATGGATTTATCGGTGGTGACCGTGTTACCTAGCCTCAGTGCAGTGGGCAGCTGGGAGGAGGTGCTCTTGTTCTCCATGGACTTTACAGTTTCCCAGAACTTTTTGGAGTTAGAGCTACAGGATGCAAATTTCTGCTTGAAGAAGCTGGCCTTTGCTTTCCTGACTGACTGCGTGTATTGGTTCCTGACTTCCCTGAACAGTTGCATATCGCGGGGACTATTTGATGCTATTGCAGTCCGCCACAGGATGTTTTTGTGCTGGTCGAGGGCAGTCAGGTCTGTAGTGAACCAAGGGCTCTATCTGTTCTTCGTTCTGCATTTTGTGAACGGAGCATGCTTATCTAAGATTTTGAGGAAGTTACTTTTAAAGAATGACCAGGAATCCTCAACTGACGGGATGAGGTCAATATCCTTCCAGGATACCCGGGCCAAGTCGTTTAGAAAGGCCTGCTTGCAGAAGTGTTTTATGGAGCGTTTGACAGTGATGAGGGGTGGTCGTTTGACTGCGGACCCGTAGCGGATACAGGCAATGAGGCAGTGATCGCTGAGATCCTGGTTGAAGACAGCGGAGGTGTATTTGGAGGGCCAGTTGGTCAGGATAACGTCTACGAGGGTGCCCTTGTTTACAGATTTAGGGTTGTACCTGGTGGGTTCCTTGATGATTTGTGTGAGATTGAGGGCATCTAGCTTAGATTGCTTAGATTGTAGGACTGCCGGGGTGTTAAGCATATCCCAGTTTAGGTCACACTTAAAATTAGTAGTTCGAACTGTTTGGGTATGGACCTGGAAAGTATGACATTACTTTGCAGGCTATCTCTGCAGTAGACTGCAACTCCTCCCCCTTTGGCAGTTCTATCTTGACGGAAAATGTTAAAGTTGGGTATGGAAATCTCAGAATTTTTGGTGGCCTTCCTAAGCCAGGATTCAGAAATAGCAATACTATTACCATAAAGTAGGCTTGGGTTTTACAAGGACATTGTGACGGGATGGTGGATGGGCGTAATCCCATGATTTATTTTTAATCCCTGACTCTGGATCAGACGGTTGTGTGTTCGATACCAGTGGTGGACTGGTATTATTTTTGTATTTACCCTATCCTAAACCTTAACCGTTCTTAACCGTCTGAATTGGCCGTTTGGAGCAACTTCAAAAACGTTCAGATAGACGTCTAATTCTGCAGTGAGACTGTGAGAGCTTGTTGGTCTCACCTGGGACCCCCCCCTGTCATATTAAACCTGACCACTGTGAAGAGTGTGATCTCCTAGGGGAGCCTTTATCTCAGGGCTGCAGGACAGCATTGAGGGTGAGGGCAGGGGGGTGGGAAGCAACAGGTAAGCCCCCCTATACACACACCCACACACATGCGTAAACACACACACACAAACACACACAGACACACACACACTCAGAGGCCGCAAACCGAAACAATGACCAGCCCTGGGAGTTAGATGAGCATTTAAACAGGAATTACCTTAATGACAGGCGACAGGGCATTGGTGGCCTTGGCTGCTGATTGGTCCTGGCTCCTAGCTGGACTAATGAGGGGGAGCTGGTGGCTGGTGTCAGGAAATGTGGCTGCACTAATTTAAGGTGTTATTTGCGAGACAATAGCTTGTTATTGTTATTGCATTGGAAAGGTGACGCTCCAAGGGACATTGAAGCATCTCACATCTCTCTCTCTCTCTTTCTTTCTTTCTTTCTTTCTTTCTTTCTTTCTTTCTTTCTTTCTTTCTTTCTTTCTTTCTTTCTTTCTCTCTCTCTCTCTCTCTCTCTCTCTCTCTCTCTCTCTCTCTGTCTTTCTTGCCGGTTCCTCATCTTTTTCTCTACATCTGTGAGGACGTTGATGACTTTAGGCCACACAATCGGCCTATGTGCTGTCTAGGTGTCCTATTTTTTACCCCTAATTCATGTTTACAGTGTGTCAAAATGTCTCACATTTTTCTCACACTCTTGTGTTATTTATATCTTGTGTGTGTTGTTTTAATCAAGAGCCCAAAAAAGTGCACTTTCCTGGCTATTTCCTGAACTCATGCAAAGCAGCAAATCAGCAGTTCTCTGTGCTATGGTGTCCTTAACTGCAGTGGTTCCCTCAGAATTCTGTTTGTTTTACTGTGGCAGCAGTTGAACACTTGCCATCGTAGATCAGCCTGGGCTGATACCAGATGATTGATTTGAAATGATGCCTGAATGAGGACGCGGCTAAAGTTGTTAGCGTGTTTATTTCCCATTAAGATAAATGGAGTGTTGCCTCAGCAGCCGCTCCCAGTCAAACACAGAGCCCCTCATAAAGATGATTGAAAGCTCTGTACACACATTCATCCACGTGCTGAATTACACATAACGACACCAGACACAAAGCGGTGCAGGAAATTGACAACACTGGAGCCCCGAGCAATCCCTTTTTTGTGCTCAAATCCTCTAGGAGTCATATTTTTGCGTGAAATGTTTGCAGTTGGTGAAGGTGTAGTGTGGTATAATTGTGTGTAATGGGGGGGGATAGTGACTTGTAGTGAGGAGCACAGAGGGAGAAAGGTCCACCGCACTGAGGACTGACAGCATGGGCAGGCCCCAGTAATGGGCCACTTTATAAAAACAATTACAGATGCTTGAAGGTCCTGGCTCTGTTTTGCTACTTAATCTCACTTCGCTGACCACAATTGGACAGGCATATGAGCAAGCACCATATCGCCTTGTTGCATGACACGCCTTTTTCCGTTTCTCGGCATCCGTACGGTTTTCTGAATGTAAAAAAAACAGAAGAAAAAAAAACTTCTGAATGGAGCCAATAAAATTGTTTATCCATGTGTTGGAGAGTGTGTGGCGAGCACTTGTGATTTGTCCCAAACCACTGCACCCTTTGTGGTTGTTCTAGTGTGTGTGATGGTCAGACACAAAGCTTATTTAACTCGTCGCATTTATTCCACTGCACAATCTGTTCACTTAGTCGCCATTACGGCTTGTTCAAAGAACAATGGATCTGGCTCTCGTGTCAAAAGTCAATAACTGAGTCTGTTCGATGACATAGGGGCCTGACAACATCAGCAGAATGATGAAGTACCGTTATTGCAGGACCGGTTCCATAAACTAATGACCCACCTACGTAACCAGGCGGTTAAGGCTTTCTAAATAAAAATTAAAAGGTGCCGTTGTCCTTTCAATAAGTCATTTGTCTACTTGAGGCAATATTTAAACTGTCACAGCATGAAATCAATTTTCTGCCTTGGTTCATTTCAAACCGTAGGTTTCTAGCACATTAGTATCGCAATTAGAGGCCTGGGCTATCGGAGTCTAGTCTCTCTGAGAGAGCCGTCTCTACTGCTGACACTTTCATTCCCCCTTTCTTCTCCCCTCGACCGTCCCTCTAAGAAGGTGACAGGCGCGCAGCCTAATCGCCACTGATAATAAATTTATCAACTCTTAAAACTCCTGAGCGCTGAATGGGCTTCACCCCAGCCATTGAGCGCGGGCAGATTACTCACGCTTAGTTGGCTCTAGGTAGGCTTTTGCAAGCTTCCCCACCAGGCCTGGGAATCGGCTGTATTGAGGCCCATTCACAGTCCCCTGACACAGAGCATGCTTTTACTGCAGACTGTTGTATTATGAGGGAATCCCAGCCGCCCACCCCAACTTGTCCCAGCTATACTCTTTCTTCTGCTTTAAGAAAGGTTATCCCCTACCTTAATCCATATTGCTATGTGGATTAGAGGGAGGGGGAGGGGGGTGGGGGCTGCTGCACACCCCTCAGGATTCCCTCAGAGCCCTCCTCTCCCTATTTCTTCCTGCTTTTCCTTCTTTACAAAGTGCCAATAGGCCCTGCAGAGGATTTGCATCTGAAATGGGCAACCCGGAGCTCCCCTCAATGAAGACATCAGATCAAAGTTCAGCCAGTCAAGGCCCTGCTAAAACGTTAAGGAGGCCGGCCCAACACAAAGGGAAAAAATGAGCGGCGACTAAAACACATTGGGATCCCTTATCCAGATTAAGAGTGGATTATAGCATCCACAATAGACCCGTTTCATTTGAAATCTCAGATAGAATGATTTGACTTCTTTTTTTTCCCAGCTGTACTGAAATGCCCATACTCTCATAGACACGTTGCTAGATTTCGCAATCTAATATTTGTGTGACAATATATTGAAGACTAATTCATAACGCATTATGTACTTCAGGTTTTGTTTGGGCACGTAGTATAATATGTATACTATACGTAAATGGTACTGCGTTATCGAATTAGGTTGTGGGAAAGTGTGATTACGTGACACAGACTACCATTCACCTTTAGAGGACGGTTATGAAGTAGTATGTATGTATAAGGGGAAGGGGACCACAAGGTATACAAAACAAGGATGTATCCGTATCCCACGTTTCTCTATTTGCTTTATTCCTTAGGCACTATATACCTAACTCATAATAACTCATATAATATAGCTATACTAGCTGTATTCTTGTATGTGCATCTTTCTGGAGCGGTTCAGCTAAATTACACAGAGCCTCACACATATCTGACAGTGCGAGCCCTGACAGAGAGGCCCCTTATCAGCCAGACAAAATGACAGCTCATTGACTAGAAAGGAATCCTTTAGCTGTTGTCTCAAACACATGGCAAATACCCCATGTTGATTCCTTGACTATTAAATTGGGTTATTTTATGATATGGTGTAATTGGTATAAATTGCTCTCCAGGTAATTTGGACCCTGTTGTTTAAATGGGTCCCTTTTTTCCTGACAATGGAGGCAACAGCGCCGTGCCGAGCAGTACTGTACCCTGACGGCTCTCCGTCTATAATCTTAATTAGCTCACACGTTTGCGCTCATGGTTTTTCACATAGCCTAGCTAGCTCGTGTCATTATCCATAGGAAATACGCTCAGTGGGAAGGCCATGATACAATATATTACTCACAAAGGCAACTGTGTGAAATGTGTGCTTTTCTCCCTCAGAACACAGAGACCGGAGAAAGAAGGCAGAGCACTTTTCTCCCATTTAATTCAGGGCCACAAAGTGATGTTTAGCACAGCAGGCTCAGTGGGCACCATTGTTTGTTTGTCAAAAGTTAAAAATGCTTTTCCTTGAAGGGCTCCTCGAGTGTATGTTTGAAGTGATGAGGCTGAGTGTGATTCTTCAGGTGTATTTGTGTCACAAATGTATTTGTGTCACAGGTGTTAAAAATTCATTGTAATTGATGGCTTTTATGCACACTAGCTGGGCAACACAATGAAAACATGGCCTGCAATTGAACTTATGGTGGAAACACCTGTTTAAAATCAAAGAAAGGCTCTCCTCATTTGTCAAAACTAAAACCCAGGGGGAATTGATAACTTTCTGTGGCTATCTATAAGGATGGAATGAATATGACAGATGTTTTGTGTCTGGTGGCTTGTATAAGGTTAGCTGAGATTCAATCTTTACCTGCGGCATAAGCTGAGCCCATATATTGATGGATATATTTCACATTCAGATATACTACCTGTCAATAGAGTTGAGAATCTGCTCCAGATAAACTACAGACGTCTGAGGAAGGTGTTGGGATAAGGTCTCTGCTTCGGACTTTATTGACGATTTATCATTTACACGACGTGTTACTGAATGACAAAATAATACACGAAGCTTCTGTGGTTTTGAAAAAATAGAAAACATCTGTGCGAGCACCTGCATCTGTAGGCGAGTGCACGTGTGCACGTGCGTGTGTGCGGCCCACTTGTCTTCGTGTACGTGTCTGTGTGTGTCTGTGTGCGCGTGCATGTACGTGTGTGTGCGCGTGTGTGTGTGTGTGCGTGTGTGCATATGCGTGTGTGTGTCTGCGTGCGCTTGTATGTGCGTGTGCGTATATGAGTGTGTGTGCACGCGTGTGTGTGTGCGTGCGTATATGTGTGTGTGTATATGTGTGTGTGTGTGTGTGCGTGCGTGCGTGCGTGTGTGTGTGTGTGTGTGTCAGTGGAAAGGGAAGGTGGGGGCTGTTCAGGTGTTGAGTGGCCCTCATTAGTGGCATGTTCATTATGTGCGATTTAGCACTGAAACGTGGCGGCTGTGTCATCTCTTTACTTCGTTAAAACATTCATTCTCCAGAAGGTAACTGAGGCCGGCGTAATGAAGCCATCACAGTCTCAGCAGAATTCCCCCCCCTTATTAAGCAGTGGTGCTGAGCAGAGAGAGAGAGAGAGAGAGAGAGAGAGAGAGAGCGTCCCAGATGACGTTTCAGGCCATTAAATTGATTTGTTGAATTGGGTTATCAATACCTATGACCCCTGCCAAGATAACACTACTGGCAGTTTAGGGGTCCACCTTCACAGTAGCAATGTTAATATTATCCCAACATGTGGCCGCTTTCTCAAACATACAGTATGCACAGTATGGAATATATAGTATGTTTGTCTATTTAGCCGCACTGCGCTGAAGCGTGATTTAGTTAATTAATGAAAAATGACAAATATGTTTTCTAACTCAGCAACAGCCCTCTTAATCAAAGCGACAGAGGCCAAATATTTCCTCTCTTTAGCAGAAGTAAGAACATCTTACTCCTCAAATACCTCATATGTTATTTCAGCAAACTACTTGAATAATGTTTTGGAGAGAGGCCTTCTAAGTAAGCCCATTGTTGTAATAGTGTTGCCGTATAATATAATGTTGTTCAAGTAGTGTTCTAGTACTGTATTAACGGTAATGAAGGTGCGAGGGTGGTCTGAGGGTCCTCACTTCTTCACCACCACCAACAGACTTCCACCTCCACTGTTATCGACGTCCTAATGTTGTTTTCCCCTTCCCCAGGGGAGCCTGCCACGCCTGGGCCTCCAGGGCCTGCCTGCCGTCAACAACAGTGAGCAAACTGTTTCCAGGCACCGCACAGGTAAACAACAAGAGCCACGACGGAGCGCCTGCAATATGTTCTCTCTCATTAGCTTCCCCCTTTCCTTTTCCCACAGACTACTGTCACCCCGACAACTCCCTGCACACTAGCACCGACTCTGTTCCTCTTGTAGAGTCTTATTAGCTTCCCCCTTTCCTTTTCCCACAGACTACTGTCACCCCGACAACTCCCTGCACACTAGCACCGACTCTGTTCCTCTTGTAGAGTCTCATTAGGTTCCCCCTTTCCTTTTCCCACAGACTACTGTCACCCCGACAACTCCCTGCACACTAGCACCGACTCTGTTCCTCTTGTAGAGTCTCATTAGGTTCCCCCTTTCCTTTTCCCACAGACTACTGTCACCCCAACAACTCCCTGCACACTAGCACCGACTCTGTTCCTCTTGTAGAGTCTCATTAGGTTCCCCCTTTCCTTTTCCCACAGACTACTGTCACCCCGACAACTCCCTGCACACTAGCACCGACTCTGTTCCTCTTGTAGAGTCTCATTAGGTTCCCCCTTTCCTTTTCCCACAGACTACTGTCACCCCGACAACTCCCTGCACACTAGCACCGACTCTGTTCCTCTTGTAGAGTCTCATTAGGTTCCCCCTTTTCCTTTTCCCACAGACTACTGTCACCCCGACAACTCCCTGCACACTAGCACCGACTCTGTTCCTCTTGTAGAGTCTCATTAGGTTCCCCCTTTCCTTTTCCCACAGACTACTGTCACCCCGACAACTCCCTGCACACTAGCACCGACTCTGTTCCTCTTGTAGAGTCTCATTAGGTTCCCCCTTTCCTTTTCCCACAGACTACTGTCACCCCGACAACTCCCTGCACACTAGCACCGACTCTGTTCCTCTTGTAGAGTCTCATTAGGTTCCCCCTTTCCTTTTCCCACAGACTACTGTCACCCCGACAACTCCCTGCACACTAGCACCGACTCTGTTCCTCTTGTAGAGTCTCATTAGGTTCCCCCTTTCCTTTTCCCACAGACTACTGTCACCCCGACAACTCCCTGCACACTAGCACCGACTCTGTTCCTCTTGTAGAGTCTCATTAGGTTCCCCCTTTCCTTTTCCCAGAGACTACTGTCACCCCGACAACTCCCTGCACACTAGCACCGACTCTGTTCCTCTTGTAGAGTCTCATTAGGTTCCCCCTTTCCTTTTCCCACAGACTACTGTCACCCCGACAACTCCCTGCACACTAGCACCGACTCTGTTCCTCTTGTAGAGTCTCATTAGGTTCCCCCTTTCCTTTTCCCACAGACTACTGTCACCCCGACAACTCCCTGCACACTAGCACCGACTCTGTTCCTCTTGTAGAGTCTCATTAGGTTCCCCCTTTCCTTTTCCCACAGACTACTGTCACCCCGACAACTCCCTGCACACTAGCACCGACTCTGTTCCTCTTGTAGAGTCTCATTAGGTTCCCCCTTTCCTTTTCCCACAGACTACTGTCACCCCGACAACTCCCTGCACACTAGCACCGACTCTGTTCCTCTTGTAGAGTCTCATTAGGTTCCCCCTTTCCTTTTCCCACAGACTACTGTCACCCCGACAACTCCCTGCACACTAGCACCGACTCTGTTCCTCTTGTAGAGTCTCATTAGGTTCCCCCTTTCCTTTTCCCACAGACTACTGTCACCCCGACAACTCCTGCACACTAGCACCGACTCTGTTCCTCTTGTAGAGTCTCATTAGGTTCCCCCTTTCCTTTTCCCACAGACTACTGTCACCCCGACAACTCCCTGCACACTAGCACCGACTCTGTTCCTCTTGTAGAGTCTCATTAGGTTCCCCCTTTCCTTTTCCCACAGACTACTGTCACCCCGACAACTCCCTGCACACTAGCACCGACTCTGTTCCTCTTGTAGAGTCTCATTAGGTTCCCCCTTTCCTTTTCCCACAGACTACTGTCACCCCGACAACTCCCTGCACACTAGCACCGACTCTGTTCCTCTTGTAGAGTCTCATTAGCTTCCCCTTTCCTTTTCCCACAGACTACTGTCACCCCGACAACTCCCTGCACACTAGCACCGACTCTGTTCCTCTTGTAGAGTCTCATTAGGTTCCCCCTTTCCTTTTCCCACAGACTACTGTCACCCCGACAACTCCCTGCACACTAGCACCGACTCTGTTCCTCTTGTAGAGTCTCATTAGGTTCCCCCTTTCCTTTTCCCACAGACTACTGTCACCCCGACAACTCCCTGCACACTAGCACCGACTCTGTTCCTCTTGTAGAGTCTTATTAGGTTCCCCCTTTCCTTTTCCCACAGACTACTGTCACCCCGACAACTCCCTGCACACTAGCACCGACTCTGTTCCTCTTGTAGAGTCTTATTAGGTTCTGTCTCGTCCTAAATGTTTTACTAGGTTTGTTTTTGTGATCTACTGGTATTTCCAAGGAGGATACATATACTGTACATGGCCTTTATTGTGAACTATGTATGTGAATGTATCAGGATATAAAGAAATGGTGAGGTATAACCTTTATTTAGGGTGTGCCTTTGATAACTTGTGGAAAGCCTTTATACTGCAGGGTTGGACTGTTGTGATGTTCTGGTGTTGCTCTGTAATGGGGCCGGAGCAGCTAGACGGAAGGGAGTGAAGACCATTCCTGACATGTGCAAAGTGGACTTCAGGGTTGAGGACAACGTGTGGACCCTGACAGACAAGTCAACTTGTCAGATTTGCGGCGGGGATTTGCGGTCTCGCCGTGCTTACGTCACAACACCGCATCGCGACCTCTCGAACGTTCGAGATGTGCTCAGACTTTTGCCCCCTGCGACGACGAGCGACACCGACCAGTCCTACAACAGCGTCGATCCCTTTTCTCCGTCGTTCATCGTTATAATGGAATGCTGACGGTTTTTGATTCACTCGACGTGGTGTCTTCTCGTCAAATGTGATGAAGTATAAGACATGGGAAGTTTTATCAAGTCAACTTTCCAATTTTTTTGAATTGAATGTCAGTTGTGAGGGTTAGGGGTTGACCACATTGCCGTGGCATTCATCAGTTCCTCTTCCATGGCCTGTAACGGTGAAATAACAGCCAACTCTCTCGGCTGCTTGTGGTGTTTGCACTTTGACCCTTTTCAGTGGCTCTGGATTCAGACATGGTGGGGATGTGTCCTCTGCAGGGAGTCCTGTGCTGTAGATCCCTCTGGATGAGGAGTAAATTGGTCCTTGTCAGCCCCCCCCTCCCCCGCCTCTCTCTTTTCCCCAGGGGTTGTCATAGAAACAGACATGTCATAACAGTTCCTTACACTGTCACCAGGCCAAGAAAGACGGTGGCGTTTCGTTTCGGGCGCATTACCCCCGCACGTACGTACACACACAGACTGAGACCTTGCGCCTTTAGCAACTTAACCAATAAATAACGAACATTAGCAGGATAAGGTTATTAAGATAAGATGTGTTGGACGTGCTAAACTCTCAGCTCCATCTGTTCAAGCTGTGAACAGAGGCTACAGACCTGTCAGACATGTACATTAAAAGGTGACACTATTTCACCTCTGGATTATATGGTCTGAGGTGTCGCTTGGTCTAGCAGACTTATTACTGGGCATTAGACAAGTTGTAATGGTTTGGTCATGTGGTACCATACAGAGAATATGGGTCCGATGTGTGGATGTATTGATCTCCCCTCAGGCCTGAGTCGATAGTGGAACCCAGCAGAATATTTTTGGCCCAGGACATCCAGAGGAGAGGGGCCAGCCAGCCAGCCCGTCCCCTTTTGGCTTTCCTCCCTCCCTCCTCTGATTTTTTTTGTCATCTTCCTCAGCGCTCTCATCAAGAGCCCTCAGCCGCCGCACACACTTGACGTGCCAAAAAAATGTGAGCCTTGCTTTTGTAAGTGATCCGACATTTTGAAAGGGAGTCTAGACTGTTTTTTAACACTGTCACCGTGGCATTGTCTACTGGCTCCTTGACTGAACAATCGTTCCACATTTTGGTTTAGTTCAAGTCTGCCAAAAAAAATTAAAAAAAAATCCCCAAAACATGCCCGGCTGTCATTCTGAAGTGGAAACATCAAATAAGTGGCATTGTATAACAACAAGTGTAGCGTTGTCAATAAGACACAGAGGATTTCTTTTGAACCAGGTGTACCTGGGCATCGGCAAAATATACATGTCCCGAACGGGAAAACAATTGTTTGTTTACTCTAATGCTCTATGTTGGAGAATGTTGTAAGCAAAGGGCAAATGCCCACGGATAGAGAACACCAGGTGACGGAAAGTACTACGTCAGAATCCTTCCCCATCTTACTGTAGCTATCAAGCTTCAGACGCTTTCTCTCCATCCTGGCTCCAAAATACCAGTGCATTTCAGAAAGAGTTAAATATGTTGTAATACAATTTATAAGGAAGGGGAGAGGGGAAAGAGGGGGGAGGGGGAGGAGTGAGGAACGGTGGAGGCGGGGAAAGAAGAAGCCGAAGAAATTGGAGAGTGGTGGCGCCCGGCAGTGGTCTGTGGTCCTCTTTTCCCAAGACTCCTGCTGTGCTGTTGTTTAAGCCCAATCCCTCCCTCCTCCCTTCCCTCACTCTCTCCCCAATCCCTCCATCCTCCCTCCTCCCCCAAAACCCCGCTGTCGTCGCGGGCCGGTGGGAAAGCCCTCCATGTTAATAGTTAATTGGAGAGGATGGTGGGATGAGAGGACGAGAGGCTAGAGGGATGAAAAGACGAGTGCAAGGCCCTGTGTGGGTGGACAATGTCATGTGATTAAACACTTCTCTCTGGTTACCTTGAGCTTATAGTTGTGAAGGAAATGGATGGACTTTACTGGTGTTTTTCAGTTTACCCATGGGAAGATTAGATCCTTCTGATCGCTGGAAGAGGGGCTCAATACATGCAAATGGATTTGATTGGCAGTGAAAACAAACTTTGGTGTGTGCATGTGCCTGTCTGTGAGCCGATGTTGGTTGATGTCGGTGTTTATTACCTGTTGGTTATTATGTGTTTCATGAAAAGTCACTTAGTATGAAACGTTATTTTGGCGAATTACTCTCCGTTCAATACGTTTACTTACCATTTTCCATTTGATGTGTTGAAAGATTCATCTCCTACAATATTAATGCCTTGGTGACTCCACCAGACACCACCGTGAGGGGAGAAACTCACGGAAAGGAGTCAGGTCGCAGATTTGTGACGCGGTATATAGTTGCCTCCAGGCAATACTCTCCCACTGAATAAAATACAGCCTGACGTAGGAAACAACCTAGTAATGATATCGGTTTACTGAACGGACCTTTACCCTCACAAGTTTTCTACCATTCTGTTTACCGTTTACATGCTATAGTGTCCCCAGACATTTCATTGAGCGTGTACGCTTGCTCGTGTGCATGCTTCTTTGTGTATAAGTAAAGTGTACATTTAGTATGTCCTGTGTTTGTTTAAGTGTGGTGAGTGTGGGTCTTCCCTGGGCCTGGGCTGGGGTCAGAGTGTGGATGGAGAGAGAGTCATCTGGGAAGGCATATGGAGGTCTTGGCTGCTGGTGTAGACAGACTGTGGACAGCCCTGTGTCCAAAGTTGGGCACAACTGTTCTATAGGCAGAAGGCAGAGAACCCCTATACTCACCCCTCTCAGACAGGCCAGGAGGGCCCACCCACTCCTAACAGATGCCCAGTTAGTCTGAGCAGCACCGTCTCCAAAGATCTGTCCATCTGTCTAATTAGCAAAGTCTTTACATTTATTCGAGGTGAGGTAGATAGGAGTATATATACTCCTATATATATATATATATATATATATATATATATATATAAAAAAAGGCATTGATGAATCCATTGAGACTATTCCTTATGCCAATATTAAAAATGGGAAAATATTGTGCCTGAGCTGAATAAATAAGTTAAGTGTGGTTCAATCCTATATTTAAATCCCAAACATTAATTAACGAAACTGTGTAACTTAAACGTTAAACAAATCATTTCCCTTAATGAGGTCTTGCAATGAACACAGATAATGAAAAGTAAAACTTCAAAAGCTCCACGGTGCAAACACAGCTCCCCCCATGAATGTTTGATCAGCAGCAGCATTGAACGCTGAAAGCTTCTCACAGTGTTGCTAGTGCCACAATGTACCTTAAAGTTGAATAATAACTCGCTCATGAAGCCCTGCACACTCACTGCTGCTGCCCCCAGGCCCTGAGAGAGCAGGGCAGAGCAGGGGAACAGCCAACCAAATGGCAGGCCAGCCGTGGCGTCCTGGGCTGGGGCCTTCTGGAAGGGTGGGGCAGGGTTGACTAAAGGGGTGGGAGCCTGGGCCAGAGCAGCAGCCAGGTTTCACACAGGAACAGTGGGTGAAAGAAGCTCCCTCGTCCTGCTCTGGGAGAGGCTGGGCACTAGCCAACATCCCAGCGTCAAAAGTCTGCTTACTTACTCCAACAGAAGGCACTCCTATTTAGAGTGAGTGAAGAAGCCAAACAGAAGTGACATTGTTTTTCTGTTGTTAGGTAACTGTCAATTGGACCTCTGGTGTCAGTGATTGTTTCAAATAGTTACTGGAGTTTGATTTTCCTGCTGTCTGATGTCTACTTTTAACACTTGCTTGTTCTCTGTGGTTATGTTAAGTAATTTGTCTTCGCGGTTATGTTGATCACCACAACGACACGTTTTTGTTCTACGTTCCTACAATGTTTCTATCATTCATAATGAGAAGGCTCGATCTCTGGGGTATATGTATGTGTGTTAGTGGTCTTTAATACAAGGGTCCAGATGCACAGGTGGAATGGTCGTTTCATTTCAAGCCTCCCCAAACTGCAACTGACCCAAATCTTGACAGTAGCGGTGTTGACGTTTTAAAGTAGGACAAAAAAACATTTTGGCATGAAAATTGCATTAGGGCAGGGCAACAAACATTAAAAGGGGGAGATGTGAAATATTGAAGAGGTGCTGAATTATTCAGGTCATCTGGTCATGTGTTACAAAGTGGATTTTTGGGGGGAGGAGCAGAAGCAGGTGAGAGGGTGGGCCAGCAGGGGGAGCGCTACCACCCTCCGTGGTCTAATCCGTGCACCTGGCCCCGTGGCCCTGTGGCCCTTGGCCCACCTGCCTAGGCCCTCTCCCATCTGGACCAGAATTGACTTGGCTGTTGCCACTTTCATGTAATTTCCACTGCAGGACAGGTCTAGGGAAGGCCCACTGCAGATTGTGACTGGGGGAGGCCGTCCTCACCACCACCACCAATGGGATGGGTGGCTTTTAGGTCTTTATGTCTCACACCGAAACCACTTCAAATGAATGACAGGGAATTCACCTAAACTGTCCTCTGTCCTTTCCCTTAGACACACATACAGTAGCACCCCCCCCCCCGCCTGAGTGCCCCAGACACCAGCGTGAGCTACTTTAGTGTGAATTGTGTGATTTCCAGACTTTTAATTGCACCTAGCGATTTGCCAAAGAGCACCAGAGCACAGATGACACTATTATTAGGCAGATACCTTGTTCTAATGAAACAGACCATGTGGAACCCCCCCCATTATTCTCCCACCTCAAGCCTTGATAGTATAATAATAATAATAATAATGTCCTGGCTGTTCCCTGTAGGACAATTGATCTATAGCTACGTCATGCTTTATTGGGTGGCTACCTGTCATTGTTTCTCTGGGCAGAGCTATTACAGCAGCATGTGTAGCCAGGTTGAGTGATCCACCACTGAATCATTTAGAGCACCAGGGAGACAAGTGCTGTGCTGCACTCTAATACAGATACATGATACAAGAGCAGAAATGTACACACAACATACAATTTCCATTTTATTTATATATATGTATATGTGTATTGTTATCGACAATTTTATATTTTTCTCCAATGCTTACCCCCCCATGTTTTATTTATTTTCTAAATACCATCAGTGATCGGAATATTGAATAGAAGTAACCTCCAAAAGACAAGCTTTGATTGCTGTTTCAGTTCCGGGTCTGCATTTTTCGGTAGACCCCCTAATCCTCCACCCTGTCCCCCTGCCCCCTGTCCCCTTCCCCCCGTCCCCTTCCCCCGTCCCCCACTACCCCAGCCTTTCTCAAGTGAATGGGGGCCGCTCTCACACACAAAAAAAAGTGCATTAGGGCTAAGAGGGAAACATGGCAACTGCTCGCATGTTGTCAAGACAGATTAGTGTGACACGACTCAATCAGACGTTGGCCTCAGCAGACCGGCTCCAGGGAATTTAGATGCCGCACGAGCCCAGCAGCTCACTCATCCTCCCCCACCCCCAGCCCCAACTCCACTCCACAGTAATGTCAGCCTATCAATAGTTTTATGATATTGATGTCCCACAGATCAATATTGTAAAAATAAATACAATATTGGGCAAAATAATCTGATGGTAAAGTTGGACAAGTGACCAAGGAAGTGAAGGATTCATTGTGTGTGTGTGTGTGTGTGTGTGTGTGTGTGTGTGTGTGTGTGTGTGTGTGTGTGTGTGTGTGTGTGTGTGTGTGTGTGTGTGTGTGTGTGTGTGCGTGCGTGTGTGTGTGCGTGCGTGTGTGTGTGTGTGTGTGTGTGTGTGTGTGTGTGTGTGTGTGTGTGTGTGTGTGTGTGTGTGTGTGTGTGTGTGTGTGTGTGTGTGTGTGTGTGTGTGTGTGTGTGTGTGTGTGTGTGTGTGTGTGTGTGTGTGTGTGTGTGTGTGCGCGCGCGCTCGGGTACAGCTTTCTCTCCCTCTCCACTTAAAGGTCAATTTATGAAGGCAGGGTATTTTTAGAAGAGTCATGTTTTTTTATGTCACCCAATTGTCCTCTTTCCAGCAGAAAGGCCCATGCGGGCAGGTTGTGTGAGAGAAGAGTCTGCTGGGGAAGGCTGGCCCGTATCCCACTGTTTGTTTACTACTGCTGGGATCATTTTGTCATTCATGAGGACACTAACTGAAACGCTTGTCTACGGCAAATGTGATTGTCTAAAATTCTGTAGAACAAAACTTCATTCTGTTTGTTCCGTCGTCACATATGGATTTGATTTCCGTGTTCACCTTGCCTTCACAAATATGAATTCAATACTTTTTGTACAACATCATTTCAATTGTAAGTACTGTTGCGTAGTCTCTCCATCATAACATTATTTGTGTATCATATTTATCGTTCAGGTCATTCTATATAAGGATATTACTACTCATACTAAATCAAACCACACAATGCATTTGAATGTTTTATTTCCAAACAGTGCTGATTCAGAGACCTTCTTGATTTAGCATGATAATATTGTCGACCATGGTCTTGTGAACTCGTCTCTGTTTCCTTTGTGTGTCAGCAGCATTTGTAGAGGGCTGTATGAAACATGCCAGCCTCCCTGTCAGATGATATCAGGCTGAGTGGACTCAGCCGATGCACAGGGCTGCCAGGACACAGGGTAACGTTACGTGGTGCGGTCCGAACAGGATCTCTCATACCCCCCTCCCCTCTCTGCTCGCCCCTCTCCCCGCATTCATCTCACACCAACTGCTGTTTTTGCTTCTTTTCTAAAACGTTCTTCTTTTTGTCTGATAGAAGTTGAAGTAGGAGACTGAGACTCCGGCCGTTCCCACATCTCCTGCATAGGTTGGCCTGCCCCCCTTTCTCTCGGCTCTCCGCATGGTTCACTCCGTTTGCTCTGTGTTTTGGTAGCTGCCCACTGGTGCAGTTAATAAAATAAAGAGGACTGAGGCGTGCCCTGGGCAGGGTGCAAGGTGATAGCCAGATCTGCTTCCTGTAAATAGGGCGTGTGTGTGTATGTGTGAGGGGAAACACTGAAATACTGTGCGGTTGTGACAAGCCAGCAACACAACCATCCTTTAAGAGCCCACTGCTGCAACCAAATCCCTGAACACAATTAGTTTTCTTCCTCTCCAGCAAGAATGGTTGTTTATCTTGTTCTGCTTCATTACTTGTGCATAATCACAACAGTTTGCTTCATTGCTTCAAGTGTTGAACTTGCTGGGCACAAAAGAAGATGGGGGGAGGGATGTGGCTTAGGGGTGTACTGGGGGATTTTCTAAAATTGTCAAGTCCCCCTTCAAGTCAAGTTTACCCTTCTGGGCTTGTCCACTCATTCGTCCCTAATTTTCTTTTGTTTCTGCGACACCTGCTAGACGTGGGACAGACACCTCCGCTGACTGGCCAGGTGTGGGCGTTTCTAACACAGATGCTCCTGCTTTTAAATGAAACACAAAGCCAACGTCCGTCGAGAAAGGCTATCTGTTTGTGCAGCGAAACTTGGACACCAAAAACAAACAACTGTCTAATGTATTAATTCACCCCATACAAATTGATCATTTATGCAGAAATATCTCAAATTACAAATTGAATAATTCCCATTGCTCTCTGTTGATATTTGGTAATAATTCATAATTATTTGAATTATGCATGTCATGTTGAATATATATATATGTATATTGTTTACAATGGTAGCGTAAAGTGCATATGATTTTGTGATATGATTGTGTGATATTGGTATGTAGCGGGAATTCATCAATGTCAAAAAATATAATTGAATGCTTTATTCTGGAAAAATCTGTATCCAAATATTATAAAACAATGTTTACATTGAATGTCAGACAGAATAAATTAGGAGAAATGGAAGCACAACCTATTTCAGCGCTTGTTCCCACTCCAACCGTGTTTAGTTTGTGGAGACACAGTGGAAGAGCATTTCATTGGTTGTTGTTAATCCATGAGGTGCTCTTTGATAAGGAGATGAAATACAATAGAACAAAAACAAGTTGATGCTGGATAGTAAACAATGCTGGAAAACTTTTGTGCAACCAAACTTCTAGAAGTAATCAAGGCCCTCTCGTGTAGTGGAAAAATGAACAGTCTTTATTGTTTACGACTTATGCGTTTCAATATATATATTTTTCAACACATCGACGCGTTGCGCCTACAACAGCCTTCATCAGGGTGACAAAGAATAGTGGTGTGTATCCCAACTCTCTTAGGAAGTGACTCAATTCATTACCATCTGTAATTGATAAAGGAAAGAAACCTGGGGAAAGAAACACAAACGAGTTGAATATGCATGCTGTCTTCAATACGTTTTGACAATGGTAGCATGAAGTGCATATGATTGTGTAATATTTATATATATATATCAGGAATTCATCAATTTCCAAAAATAGAATCAAATGATTTATAATGGAAAAAGCAGTATTCAAATATTTTAAAACAGTGTTTATATTGAGGTCAGAGACAATAAATGAGAAGAAATGGAAGCATAACATATTGTAGCACTTGTTCCCACTCCAACAGTGTTTATATTGAGGTCAGAGACAATAAATGAGAAGAAATGGAAGCATAACATATTGTAGCACTTGTTCCCACTCCAACAGTGTTTATATTGAGGTCAGAGACAATAAATGAGAAGAAATGGAAGCATAACATATTGTAGCACTTGTTCCCACTCCAACAGTGTTTATATTGAGGTCAGAGACAATAAATGAGAAGAAATGGAAGCATAACATATTGTAGCACTTGTTCCCACTCCAACAGTGTTTATATTGAGGTCAGAGACAATAAATGAGAAGAAATGGAAGCATAACATATTGTAGCACTTGTTCCCACTCCAACAGTGTTTATATTGAGGTCAGAGACAATAAATGAGAAGAAATGGAAGCATAACATATTGTAGCACTTGTTCCCACTCCAACAGTGTTTATATTGAGGTCAGAGACAATAAATGAGAAGAAATGGAAGCATAACATATTGTAGCACTTGTTCCCACTCCAACAGTGTTTATATTGAGTTCAGAGACAATAAATGAGAAGAAATGGAAGCATAACATATTGTAGCACTTGTTCCCACTCCAACAGTGTTTATATTGAGGTCAGAGACAATAAATGAGAAGAAATGGAAGCATAACATATTGTAGCACTTGTTCCCACTCCAACAGTGTTTATATTGAGGTCAGAGACAATAAATGAGAAGAAATGGAAGCATAACATATTGTAGCACTTGTTCCCACTCCAACAGTGTTTAGTTTGTGTTCTAATGTGTACTAAAGTCTATTTCTCAACTGTGAAAGGGAGAATCCCTGAGCCTTATCTCCTCGGTTCTCACCCTATGAAGTAAGCTGTTTTTGGGGACGCACATTGCTATTGTTTTCACCCCACATAGGTAAGCCTTCTTTTATTGCAGCATTAAAGTCTTCAAAAAGGTACTTATAGCTCTTGTGGGTGGTCATCAATAATTAAAAGAGATGTGCCTACTTTGGAACATCTTTTGGAACGGCCGCTCTCTCACTCCCCCCGTTCTTTCACTCCCTCTTTCTTTCTCCCTCTCTCTCCAGTCGCCGATTAAATACCGAGCTCGGGCAAGCCATGCGGAACAAAAGTGTGTGAGGACAGTGGAGGGTCTTTGTCGACGTGATAGTTATCTGTCCCAGTCAATGCAGAGAGGTAAGATAATAGAAGGTGTGAAACAAGTGGGCAGCACTGACAAGCCCGTTTCCATTTGATCTCTCTGAGAGAGTAAGCCAGGCCCGTTTGACATAAGAATACCCACTGCTGAATTAGCATAGTCCACCCCTCCACTCCCTTTTCATGTGCTTGCTGCTCAATTGGGTTGGCACTGCTTTGGTGTTTGGGACTTCACCCTCAAGTGACCACCATGCCCCCTTTGTGACCTGCTGGCCTCTTTAGCCGGCCACTTGATTAAGCAACTTAAGTGTCCTCTTCTCCCCTCCCCTCCCCTCGTGTCTCCCCTAGCGACTGCCCTTTAAAAGATCAACCTTGCTTGGTCCTTTGTAGCTCAGTTGGTAGAGCATGGGGTTCGATTCCCGGGACCACCCGTATGTAAAATGTATCCTCGCATGACTGTAAGTTGCTTTGGATAAAAGTGTCTGTTAAATGGCATATATTATTTAAACATTTTGCTTCCTCGACTCTCCTCCATAAATCAACATGCACTCCATACACTGACAAATGAACTCGCCCTCAACAAATGGTTATTAGAGGTTAACGGTGATAATTAGCCATTGTGACCTCCTTATATGGAGACGTTGTAAATGGTTGGTCAGAAAGACCCATTGTTTCATGTTGGGTTGTTCTTTAAAGAAGAACTGAGGCTCTGAGCCAAACCCTTGGAGCATTAACCATCAGCCCCTAACAGCCACTTAATGACAGATTTATGAGCCCTATAAAAATCCAGGTGGAGGTTTGCGATGGGCTTTAATTGCTTATACAGTGGGGTTCTCTGAGTTCTGGACCACATTGTAATTCTTTGTGCTCATTGTCAATTAGGGCAGCTTAGCTTCCCATGTTCAAATGACTCTTTTGCCAGGGAGCTTTTACATTTCTCTTTTCTGTGCTTTTGCTGTGTAGTTACTGGACGAGCCAGTTCACTTTAGGTTACTAGTGTTTGCTCAGGGGATTCCCACAAAAGGAGTGTGCATTAGCAGCCTTGTCTTGCATAGACAGACACTGTGTGTTTGTACGCCAGACATAATCAAAACGGTGTCAACCATTACATCATCAAAGAGCTGTTTTGGGATTAAAAAGAGGTAACGTCCTAATACCATTCTATGATTCTGTGGAATATCTCCACCAATCCTCACAGCTCTCCAAAACCGGCCTCCTTCTGAAGAAAAAAAACAACGTTTTGATCCCATTTCTTCTCAACTTAAGCATCTTAATGAGTAAGATGTAAAAAAAAAATCATTTTAAAAAAGCACCATTTGACTAAATTATTGTCTTGAATCTGCAGCAAAGGGGTATAATCCTCAATTGGGCCAATTAGTGCGGCCCTGGGTTAGCTGTCCAGAGACAGGCAGGCTGATTAGACCTGACATCAGTCTAGTTCCCACTGCTGCAATGCCAGGTATGATGGGCCCACTTCAAAGGCCCAGAGGCATCAGCAGAGCAAGGATTGGAGGCCAACTTTGGCCCGGCTGCTAATCTCTCGGCTAAAACCACAGCGTTCCTCACACAAAACCAGCTTACCGCCATACAATCATGTGGTATTAAGGTTTGGGTTGAGTCATGCCAATTCTCTTTGATTTTCTGATTGTTGACTAAAAGGATGGCTAGATGGCCAGATGTATGCTGGAAAAAAACATCAATGATAAAGTGTAAGCCGGTGAATAATTCCAAAATATCTGTGATGTTATTTTGGGGGTGGGGGTCGACATCTCACACTTCCTGTAAAACTGGGATTCATTTTGTAATGAAAGTACCCCATCATAAAATGTAGGTCTGTGTCTATGTGTGTAACACTGTAACTCAGTGTTATCAGATCTGTGATTAGCTAATGCAGTCTGTTGATGTATGAACATCCAGTCAGAATGGCCGCATTGTCTCTCTCTCTCTCTCTCTGTATCTACCACTCTCTTTGATGGGGCCTGTCTGGTTTTGAATTGATCTAGCTGGTTTATTTCAGGTCCTGTTGGGTTAGGCTTGGACTAATGCCAGGCTGGCTGAGTTTGACGAGGGAGATAAAGATCAGATTCTGAACTAGATTTGTGAAGGCCACACAAACAGACAGACAGACAGACAGATAGACAGGCTAATAATACAAATATTCAGGTGGGAGGGCATATCAAGAGCATCTGCTTTAGGTCTCTCGTGTGACAGTGAGTTTAGAGCCTCTGCAGGGTTGGATGTTCAGTCTGACACATGATTGACAGGCTGCAGTTGACTGCGATGGGAGGTAGCTACACTCTTAGAAAAAAGGAGTACAAATGGGTTCTTCAGCTGTCCACATAGGAGAACCCTTTTTGGTTCCAGCTAGAACCATTTTGGTTCCAGGTAGAACCCTCTTGGGTTCCATGTATACATACATGTATGCATGGAGCCCAAGAGGGTTCTACCTGGAACCAAAAGGGTTCTACCTTCAACCAAATAGGGATCTTCAAAGGGTTCGGACAGCCAAAGAACCTAGATAGATAGCACCTTTTTTTCTAGGAGTGTATGGGTTGAGAGCTAATGGCTGCTGCAGGTCGTCTCTCACTGATAGCTAAACAATGAAGAAATATGAAAGTATAATTTAGGGAGTTCAATATGATAATTGTGCAATACTGCATTTGCAATTCATATCATCGTTATGGGCAAGAAACCAAAACGTCAAATGATGGTGTCCAGACTGCCCCACATGTTTAGGGTGGACCTGCAGGTACAGTCGAGTTCAGATACAGGTTGACGAGGACTCATTTCCCAGGATTCCCTGTAGTCAGCATTAGGCCTGGAGCTGTGGCTGTGTCAGTCAGGGCAGGTGAGGTATGAGGTGTAGCGAGACTGAAGATTAAAGCTTCTTCCTTGTCCGTCATTAGTTTCACAATGCAAGCTGCTCACCTGGGTCGACAAGGGTAAGAATGCAACAGACAGGCAATTAAAGAGAACTTAAGTGTCTCTAAGTCCCAACACTAAGACTGAACATGACGACGGGGTCAGGGGTTAAGGTTGAGCTTTAGGATCTGTGTCAAATTAACATAGCTTTGTTTAGGAATGTAGATGATTTTCTTACCTGTGCTCGAGGGACTAGCTTCTGACTGGAAACTAAGCTGCATTATTAGTAGGGCAAGAAGTTTTTTCGGGCCATGTGACCACATCAGGTTATAACAAGTGCTCAGAGTTTTACCTGGTCAGGCTACGTGGTCAGACAAAACTCCTGGGCCTTATCATAGCAACGGTACCAAAGGAAATGTAGTGTTTGCTAGTGTAGCAGTGTTTTGGCACGCTAACATCCACTCACACGCCGGCCATAACTTTGAAGCTCTCTCATTTCAGAATGAATGCGGAATTTGATGGAGCTTAAAAAGCTTAATGCTTTTACACCTTTTGTGCCTAGATTGCATTTGAAGTGTTTCTAGAGCTCTGCACTATTTGTTCCCCCCCGCTTTGGAACATATTGCGAACAACAAAGTCCAAATTTGTTATGTTTTGTACAAAATCATAAAAACAAAAATAAGATTTTTGGTCTTAATTTAAGCTTAGGGTTTAGGCATAAGGTTAGCAGTATGGTTAAGGTTAGGTTCAAAATCAGATTGTATGACTTTGTGGCTGTGCCAGCTAGTGAATACCCTGCAGAGCTGCCTCCAGTACACGAGTCATCCCAATAACTGCCAACCCATGCTGCATAAGTTTGGGTCGCCAGTTAAGGTTCTTGTCACCTGGAATACTGCTCTTCTCTGAGCTGTTTGTCAGGTGCTGTCACGCCACCCCCACTCCTATTGGCTGGAATCTAATTATAACATGTTAGCATCAGCCTGCTAGGTAAAATAGGAGCGGAGAGGAGAAAGTACAGAGAATACGCTACATGGTCAAAAGTATTTGGACACCCCTTCAAATTAGTGGATTCGGCTATTTCAGCCACGCCCATTGCTGACAGGTTTATCAAATCGAACAGACAGCCATGCAATCTCCATAGACAAGTGTTGGCAGGAGAATGGCCCGTACTGAAGAGCTCAGTGACTTTCAACCTGGCACCGTAATATAATGCCACCTTTCCAACAAGTCGGTTCGTCAGATTTCAACTGTAAGTGCTTTTATTGTGAAGTGGAAACGTCTAGGAGCAACAATTTGACCTAGATTGTTTGTGTGTATGCATTAAAATGTAGGCTATGTGTGCCTTTTTAAAAATGTATGTAGTTCTGTCCTTGAGCTGTTCTTGTCCAATGATGTTCTGTATTATGTCGTTCTGTATTATGTTTCATGTTTTGTGTGGACCCCAGGAAGAGTAGCTGCTGCTTTGGAAACAGCTAATTGGGATCCTAATAAAATACCAGATACCAACAGCTTAGCCGCAAAGTGGTAGGCCACGCAAGCTCACAGAACGGGAGTGTTGAATCACGTAGCGAGTATAACTCGTCTGTCCTCGGTTGCAACACTCACTATCGACTTCCACGCTGCCTCTGGAAGCAACGTCAACACAGTAACAGTTTGTTTGGAGCTTAATTAAATGGGTTTCCATGTCCGAGCAGTCGCCTACAAGCCTACCTGCCTGAATACATAGTGCCAGCTGTAAAGTTTGGTGGATGAGGAATAATGGTCTGGGCTGTTTTTCATGATTCGGGCTAGGCCCCTTAGTTCCAGTGAAAGGAAATCTTAACACTACAGCATCCAAAGACGTTCTAGACGATTCTGTGCTTCCAACTTCGTGGATGCTCTTGTGGTTGAATGGAAGCAAGTCCCCGCAGCAATGTTCCAGCATCTAGTGGAAAGCCTTCCCAGAAGACTGGAGACTGTTATAGCAGCAAAGGGGGATCAACTCCATATTAATGCCCATGATTTTGGAAAGAGATGTTCAATGAGCAGGTGTCCACATACTTTTGGCCATGTGTTGTTTCAGAGGACTAGGAAAGAGTTTTAGATTACGTGTCTGTCTCTAAATGTTGAATAATGGAAAATAATGGAAACACTTAATTTAAAAAATGAGAGATATAAAGTATATTGAAAGCAGGTGTTTCCACACAGGTGTGCTTCCTGAGTTAAATAAGCAATTAACATCCTACCATGCTTAGCATCATGTATAAAAAAACAGGCCATTATTTTGGACATTATTTTGGCTACCATGTCTATGCCTCCATAGGATGACAATTCCCCCATCAACAGGACACAAGTGCTCACTGAATGGTTTGATGAGCATGAAAACATCTAAACCCCATGCCATGGCCGTCTGTCACCAAATCTCAACCCAATTGAACACTTATAGGAGAGTCTGGAGCGGTGCCTCAGACAGCGTTTTCCACCACCATCAACAAAACACCAAATTATGGAATTTCTCATGGAAGAATGGTGTCTCATCCCTCTAATAGAGTTCCAGACATTTGTAGAATCAATGCCAAGGTGCATTGAAGCTGTTCTGGAAGCCCGTGGTGGCCCAGCGCCCTATTAAGACACTTATGTTGGTGTTTCCTTTATTTTGGCAGTGACCTATACCTCATACATTTGTCCCATTTAACAATTTCAGCACTGAGTGGATGAATGTTGATGGGCCTTTTGCACAGTTTGTTACGCAAGGTGTGGCAGGCTGCTATTTTGAGTGGTGCTTAGAGTCAGATGACTGGTTAAGTGATTTCCAGGTCATATCTAATTAGTGCCACAGCACATCCGGGAAGGCGTGAATAGGATAGGAGAGAGCCCTCCGCTTTACAGAGGCCATCTCCTCCCCGCTTAAGCTTTTAGCTTCCGTCTAGAAGCAGAAATTAAAGAGTGGCAAGTCACCAGCGTGTTCTGACCCTCACCGGTCAAATGGCTACTGTACGGTTGAGAACAGGTGGCTGTGCGCGCGAGGTGTGGCGTGCCAAGCAGAGAGCCCATCATCTCTAGAGCCTTACCTGAACCACCGTCGTCTGGCCACATCATCTGAACCACCGGCTACGTCATCTGTGAGACACCCGATGAGACAATGAGGTCTAACCACCGGTTCAGTTGAGTGTTCACTAAAAACCCCGATCATCTCTTCACACCACAGAACCTTAGTTTTAAAGATCTATTGTTAATTCCAGAACATCTGTTAAGTGCTGAATCCCCCCCTCCCACGCACACACACACACACACACAACTCCCACATGATCACATTTTGCAGTGATTCTTTAAATAATATTTAACGTGAATTATAGATGGCCCACCTTTCTGAAGTCATCACCCTGTTGTGTTTCAGTGGAATGTTCGTTCTCAGTGTGGGCCCGGGACATCTCACGCGAACGGACATTCGCTGTGCACATTCAGCACAGCAAATAATTTAGAACATACATCAAATAGCCATCTATTATTCAGCAGTTTTATTTCAAGTGTGACTGTGCAACAAAGTGGAGGTAGCGAGGACGGTGATGGGGCTGGGGTGGAGGGGGTGGAATGGCTTTATTGCATTTGATTTCCCTGCTAAGTGGATAACTTTCAAGCTGAACCAAAACATTTCTCCCCACTTAAAATCTATCTGTTTTCACTTCTTTATGTCAGGGTTGTTGCAAGAGAAACGCATTGGAATGAAATGTTGTTGTTTTTTAACTGACTTCTCTCCATCCTTTTCAAAACATTCATAACGTGTAACTAAACTGAATTGGCGTAAGTAGAGTTATGTTGTAAACGCTATAGATAAGATGGTTCACGGAGGTCATACACTGGATACAGGTCACTGCCAAAATCAAGGAAACGGCGAGATAAAGTGTCCTGATAGGGCGTTGGGCCACCACGAGCCACCAGAACAACTTCAATGCACCTTGGCATCGATTGTACACGTGCCTGGAACTCTATTGGAGGGATGCAACACCATTCTTCAACAAGAAATTCCATCATTTGATGTTTTGTTGATGGTGGTGGAAAACCATCCACCGCCCCAGAATCTCCCATAAGTGTTCAATTGGGTTGAGATCTGGTGACTGGTGACAGCCATGGCATATCATTTACATCATTTTCATGCTCCTCAAACCATCCAGTGAGCACTTGTGCCAGGTGGATGGGGGCAATGTCATCTTATGGGGGCATAGACATGGTAGCCAAAATAATGGCCAAAATAATGTCCTGCACAGCATTTTTATACATGACCCTAAGCATGATGGGATGTTAATTGCTTAATTAATTCAGGTGCCACATGTGTGGAAGCCCCTACTTTCAATATACTTTGCATCCCTCATTTAGTCAAGTGTTCCCATCATTTTGGCGGTTACCTGTATCTCGCAGAGTATCGATAGCTTTTTCTTATTTTGCCTTTTAGAGAGAGATTATGTGTATTTAGTTACTTCGATGATAGGGTATTAACAGGGTATTAAACCATCCGAATATACTGTAAATTGAATTTGAATTCGAACTGAAATGAAACAAGACAACATTTCCCGGTAGTGGACTATTAGCCTTCTGCTTGGACTCCACCACGATGGCCCATTGAGCTTTCAGTAATAACACCTGAGGGTTGAGGTTGAGGATTAGTGTGTATCAAGGTATGTCTCGAGGCATTTCAGGAATGTTCATGTTGTTTATAATCCTCTAACATGTTGGAATATTGTTGGGTCCCACCTTTCCTGTCTGTTGTTCTGGCTATGCAGACAGAACTAGCACCAGTTCATTCCTCTGTCCTTTATACCATAGTGGCTAGTCCAGAACCAATTCATGTTGTTTTGTTGATTCATGGTCATGAAATGTCTATCAAATGGTGGCTGTTTATGAAATGGCTCCTTATTTGCGACTGCACTCAGGAACACGTAAAAGGGGGAGGCAGCCATTGTCACTGGAACTGCCGACTGTCCAGTCTGTATCCAGGAGTGGTTGTCCAAAGGTGGAATTTTGATCCCGCACAAAACGTGCCATAGCCAGGAGCTGTTCCTGCTTTGTCTCCACTGGCATCTGAGCTAAAAATAACTTTCCCACAGACAGCAGAGTGACAGTCTGTTGGGGTAGCAGAGGGCCAGGGGCCAAAGAGGCCAGGCTGATGGGCCCATCATGTTCCCTGTTTGTTTGGATTGACGCTGCTCTGCTCCATCAGGACCTCTGAAGTTGGGATGTGTGCGGTGTAAAGGATGGGGTCAGTGACTGCAATGTGTTGCATCTAATCCTGCACAATATGGTGCTCAGTTTGGAGTGAACTAAACAGCTCATAATTACATACACATTTATTTACCATGAACTACTATGTCTATTTTCTGCTTTGAATCCACGTGATTAAAATGTCATCTGGAAATTCAGGAACAGGAAATAGTCTTTTGTATTTGCAATGTCCTTCTGAAGCATCACAGAGTGTCAAATATGAACAAATCTGTGTTCTGTTGGGTGATATTAAGGATCTTATTTTTGGGATACAGGTCCTGTTTAGAACCCAGAAAGTCTTTATTTTGTGCTTGTAGAGTATTAGTACAGTATATGTTGTGTTGTAGTTTAACTGTCTGCTGGTATGAATATAGTGTCCATGATAGAGTGCTGCTGCTTGAGCTATAGTACCACACTTTGGTGGTGGGCACACTAGACTCACCGTACATGCTGAATGCATGTTAAACGTAGAGTGAATTGCTTGGAAGTAATTAAATTCCGTTAAGGCGCTGTTCAACGTGTTAAATGTCAAACTGAGTTTTGCTCAGGGAAATGCAGGAGACTGTTGGATTCTAATGTAAACCTGCCCCCCGAGAATGGCATTCCTCTAAAAAGGGAATAATAAACCGGTTTTTATTTTAAAAATGTATATGGACAAGCAACAATGGATATTTTAGAGTCTATTGTGTGAGAGACATGTTATGAAACAGTAAGTACCAAGTAAGTCATTAATAATGTGAAAATAGCACGTGTTTAAGTCAGTAACATAAACTGTTTAGTAAGGGTAAATATTGATACAGAGAACGTTAACAACAATTATATTTGCTTATTCAACATTTCATCTGAAATGAAGCAGCAACACACTTCATTTAGCCACTAAGCATAAGGTTTGGAATATCCCTCGTTGTTGTACACAGAAAGCCACCATCAGACCCAAACCTCACAGGTAGCTAGCTATTCAATGGAGCTGTATAGAGATCTATCTGAGCACAGATAATGTGTATTGATCACCGAAGAATGTACTTTATTGTGGTGAATAGATTATTCACGGACTGGCATAAAGAGTAACACTACTTCAAAAAAAAAGGGTTGTGTAAGTAGATCCGCCTTCTATTTTGTAGGAAATTTTTGAGCTCCATTGTAAGCAGAGGATGATTTTAAATGTGTGCCTAAGATAAACTTTCCCATTGTCATTAATGAGGACATGTTAATACTGAGTGACAAGTGCATTAGGGAAGGGAAAAAAAGAGCTGTTCAATTTGTCTCAGAAGATCATCTCAGCCTAGCAAACTTAAGGCCTTTAAGGTGTATTTTGATATTAGTGAGACCGTAGCCCAAAATCTTTTTAAAAGCAGAAAGTGGGCGAGAATGTGGGAACATTTTTATCTCCTTTCTTTTTTAACTTTTTTTTTTTTTTGTCTTGTCCATATGTTTTACTGAGCAATTCAATCAAATCGAAGCAAACTTGCACCACAGCCTCTCTGGTAGATATTGCTTTTAGATATAGTTTGTTTTAGTCATTTCATTTGATTCTATTGTTCAAATTAAACATTTCGGCAAAATTACAATTTATACACTAGTATAACAAGAGTATTTAATTAAGATAATAGTATTCACTCTTCTTTTAATAAATTGCTATACCTCAATCAGAGCAAGCAAGTTCTTTGAAAATTTCTCTGAAAATATCAGGAAAAATATGTTCCGCAGTTTATGTTACTGTCGGCTGTATGTTAAATAAAGAAAAAACACACAAAACACCACCATTGAAGTGTTATACACCATCACAACAGAATAGAGTATTTGAAATTGTATTCTGTTACTAGTCTTTGCTTAGTAGCCTATAGCTATCCTATCGCACGTGCTCACATGTAGAATGGAATGGTGGCTGTATTCTACGAAATGGTGATATTTTTTAAATAGAGCCCATGTATGGGGGGGAATGATGTCCTTCTAAAACTGCTTATAACACAACCAAGTTTGTGTAAGTGTGACTTATTTAGGAAAAGTGAAGGACTGGGGGGGCATGACTTGGAAAATGGCAGAGTGGGCTAATTAAAATGTCAAATGCACACTTCATATGACACTTCTAGAGTTTAAACCACGGCATTGTAAACCTTATCCAGGACCAGGACATTTTTAGCCAAAAATCTGCTTGTTTCTGCCAAGAGGCTGAAACTTGGACACAAGTGGTTCAACCAACAAGACAATAACCCCAAGCACACATCAAAATCCACAAAGAAATGGATAATTGGTCACAAAAATCAACATTTGGCAATGGCCCTCTCAGTCTGAAAAGATGTGGTTTGAATTGAAGAGGGCAAGTCCATAAGCGCAGACGAAGGATATCAAGGATCTGGAAGGATTCTGTATGGAGGAATGGTCTAACATCCCACCCAATGTGTTCTAAAACATTTTAGAAAAAGGCTCAGTGTTGTTATCCTCTCAAGGTGAGGTTTGCAAAGGTATTGGAAACAAGGGTGTCAATAGTTTGTAACAAGTATTACTTGTTCAACGAATTATCTTACTCTGATCAATTGTATTAGTATAAAATAATACAATTTCCCTTTTTTAACATACAGTATAGCTCAGTATTTGAATGATTTATTTTATACAGTCATTTTTCCTCATCTTTATCAAGGGTACCAATAATTTTGGACATGACTGTATAATAGGGATCTAATAGGGCCTGTATATAAACGTACGTAAGCATCAAAGCTATAGAAATGATGTATTTTACATCAATTCCCAACTGAAATGAAAAACCATATTCCTTCATTTACATTACTATTACTAGGCCTGTTGAGAGAAGTCATTGTCTTAACCATCTCCAGCCTGATAATTACCTCTGTTATGATCTATAATGGACAAATGTAATGATGGCGTGCCTGCAGGTGATGACTTGACAACCCCTCTTTAGGTCCCTGCAGCTGTCATCAAATTTTAATTACGGGACTGAATAGTGAAGTGTCATCTCATGCAACACAGAAACATACGGAACCCACATAAATGACGGCGCATACCACGTATCACATGATATCAAGTGCTCACATTTAGCTCAACGAATCATCCGTGTTATTTTTAACGTGGCTCCTTTCTGGGGCAATACAATCTCGGCTCAGCCCACAGCAAGGGAGCTCTTGTCAGTTCTCGTGTCAAAGTCTATGGGAGAGACTCCTCAGTGGCACATTTGTTCATGCACTGTGGCCGGATGTAGCCCTTGAATACATTTGGCTGGTGCGATTGCATATTCAGGGAATAGCAAAGATTGCGTGCTGGAGCCCCTGAAACGCACTGCACTGAGCATGTGTAGCAGTGAATAAGAAAGCCTCCTCAGACGTGAGAACCCAACTCACTCTCTACAGCTTTTAATGGAACTGCCCTACTAAGACATCCTTCAAGCACACATACTATATCCACACACACACACACACACACACACACACACACACACACACACACACACACACACACACACACACACACACACACACACACACACACACACACACACACACACACACACACACACACACACACACACACACTCTCCTCTAATCTTGAATTCACATTCCGAAGCTCATGTCCCCTCGTTCTCCCTCTTTACTTAAAAAATATATATTTTTATTTCTAGGGCAAATTTTGGCCAAGCAGTCTCACCCACACTTGTTTTTTTCTTCTCCATCCTGCCTGTCTGTCGCTTTCTATCGTCCCCCATGTTCTTAACCCACTTTTTCTCTTCGTCCCCACCCTGCTGCAGGCACAATGCTCCTGGTGACGCCTCTGCCACAGCTCCACAGTTGAGCCTAAGTGAATGTTGAACCTAAACAGATGCTAATTTACAGGCCACTGTGTCCCTCCGAGTCTGCCTCTGTCTCGTCCAACACACTCTCCACACTCCCCCCTAGCTCTCCACAGAATAAACCGACTCATTTTTAAATGACAATTGTCGTTGCCGTTTGTGCGACTTTGTGTGTTGGTGAAGCATTGGTCATAGACTGTGGTGTAATATCATGCTGGTTTGCAGTGCATTCGAAAAGTATTCAGACCCCAACATTTTTTCCACATTTTGTTAGTGTTACAGCCTTATTCTAAAATTGATTAAATCGTTTTTTACCCTCAGTAATCTACACACCATGCCCCATATTGACAAAGCAAAGACAGGATTTTAGAAAAAAAACATTTAAGTATTTAAAAAAAAATGAAATATCACATTTACATAAGTATTCAGACCCTTTACTCAGTACTTTGTTGAAGCTCGTTTGGCAGCAATTATATCCTGGATTCTTCTTGGGTATGATGCTACAAGCTTGGGACACCTATATTTGGGGAGTTTCTCTAATTCTTCTCTGCAGATCCTCTCAAGCTCTGTCAGATTGGATGGGGAGAGTCGCTGCACAGCTATTTTCAGTTGTCTCCAGAGTTGATTGATCCGGTTCAAGTCCGGGCTATGACTGGGCCACTCAAGGACATTCAGAGACTTGTCTCGAAGCCACTACAGCGTTGTCTTGTTTGTGTGCTTAGGGTTGATGGAAGGTGAACCATTGGCCCAGTCTGAGCACTCTGGGGCTGGTCTTCTTCGAGGATCTCTCAGTACTTTCCTCCGTTCATCTTTCCAAATCCCTGCCACTGAAAAACATACCCACAGCATTATGTTGCCACCACCATGCTTCACCGTAGGGATGGTGCCATGTTTCTTCCAGACATGACGCTTGGCATTCAGGCCAAAGAGTTCAATCTTGGTTTCATCAGATCAGAGAATCTTGTTTCTCATGGTCTGAGAGACCTTTAGGTGCCTTTTGGCAAACTCCAAGTGGGCTGTGATGTGCCTTTTACTGAGAAGTGGCTTCCGTCTGGCCACTCTACCATAAAGGCCTGATTGGTGGAGTGATGCAGAGATGGAGCTCTTTCAGAGTGGCTGTAGGGTTCTTGGTAACCTCTCTGACCAAGGCCCTTCTTCCCTGATTGCTCAGTTTGGCCGGGTGGTCAACTCTAGGAAGTGTCTTGGTGGTTCCAAACTTCTTCAATTTAAGAGTGATGGAGGCCACTGTGTTCTTGGGGACCTTCAATGCTGCATAATTGTTTTGGTATCTTTCCCCAGATCTGTGCCTCGACATAATCATGTCTCGGAGCACTAAGGATAATTCCTTCAACCTCATGGCTTGGTTTTTACTCTGACGACTGTAGGACCTTGCATAAACAGGTGTGTGCCATATCCAATCAATTGAATTTACCGCAGATGGAGTCCAATGAAGTTGTAGAAACATCTCAAGGATGATCAATGGAAGCAGGATGCACCTGAGCTCAATTTCAAGTCTCATAGCAAAGGGTCTGAATACTTATGTAAATAAGGTATTACTGTTTTTTGTTTGTTTTTTATACATTTGCAAAAATGCCTAAAAACCTGTTTTTGCTTCGTCATTAGGATGTACTGTGTGTAGACTGATGAGGAAAAAAGTATATAAATCAATTTTAGAATAAGGCTGTAACGTAACAAAATGTGGAAAAAGTAAAGGGGTCTGAATACTTTCCCGAATGAACTGTATCAACAATGTTTACGATATTATTGATAATGTTGTTAAAAGGGAACTGCACCTGCTGATTTGACCTTGTTTTTTGGCTTACTCCCCAAGAAATGCTGGCGGCCATGACAGAAGCCAAATGTGAGTTGGCCTAGGGATAAGAATGCAATTGCTGAATTTATGTAGATATTCTAAACTACGTGTTTCGATAACTTTCAGATGTAGGAACAGGTCCATGTAAAATAAACAACCCTTTACTGAATACCAAAGAGCGGTGTTCTGCTAATATAACAATGTGCACCGTTCATCTTTCATTGTCCTTCCCAGCTGATACAGATATTGTTCCTATCAGTATTTTGTCTGGTGGTAATGGGGCTGCCTTGGCAAACATGTCAGAGTGGTCATACTTTTGTGTGGTGTCCCGTATACAACACGAGTTCCCTGATCCTGTTGCAGAAAACAGGAGGGTTTGTCCCTCTCCATATTGACTGATACCATTCAATTCAATAAAAAAAAAAAATTAAAAGTCGAAGTAGAAGTAGAAGTGCCAGGTCTCTCTCCATTCAGAGACATCCGTATCAAGCCGTATGTCAGTCTGGACTTCATCACATCATCTTGCAAGTCTCCATGTGCTGGCTCCATACATGTCTGTGCACACATACACACATAGCGACTGTTCTATTGCCAGTGGCAGTTAGGATAGGTCACATCTGACACACAAACAGGTACTATGTTGAAGTTTGAACAGCTAAGCTAAAAACCTACCCAATTATGGTCTCCCCATCAAACGACCGAGGCTGCCGTCTGGCAAAAGCATCTCCAGTCCATCTCTAGAAATAGGCAGAGTTGAGGCAGAATTTTTCAGTGACACATGGAATGAAAAGGGGGTTGATATTACTGCTGCGCTGTATGGTTAGGAATCACCTCATTGTGGTTGTGTTGAGTGCCAGGTCTCTCTGCGTCTCATGCATCTGTGTATGCATACACACAGCCACTGTTCTATTACCAACAGCAGTTAGGGATAGGTGATGTTTGACACACAAACAGGTGCTATGTTGAAGGTTGAAAAAGTCAGACTGAACCTACCTAATTCTGTTCTCCCCATCGACGACCGTTGGTGACCAGGCAAGAGGTGAGGCTGGAGGTAAGGTCTTTGCTCGACTCATATTGATGGGCATAGAAGGGTAGATCAGCTCCTGGCCCCTCATCAAAGACACTGGTCAGACACACACACAGAGCACTGATTACATTATCAGTGGTGGTTATGGTTAGCCTGGTGGAACCAACCTGATCGCTGCGTTCACCTTTCTAGTTCACTCCAGATATCATCGAATGAAACAGAATGGTGAACACAGTGATCAGGCAGGTTCCACCAGGCTCGGTTATTCCCCGGACATGATGTGCTTCTAAGAAGTAGAATATAAGCAACAAATAATGTCAGTTTACATAAATGATGTTTCACAATTGGGTTATCAAATGTATCGAAGTAACGAAGTGGGTTATCTTCTGTGTTTGTTAAAAATGATGGGCCTGTGGAAGCCGTTGCCGCTGACAGGTGAAGGTTGCTGCCCGGATACTTGCCAACATGCGGCTGTCGCATTCATAGGAATGATCACAGCGAGGACATGTCTGCATGATGCTGATGACGGCCCCCTTGCTGGTCATCTCTATGCTGCATGTTCTGCTGCAAACTGCCTGTGTCATCAGGGCAGTATCTCGGGTCACTATCAGAGGCCTCGCGATGGCGTGTCCTTTTCATAGGAGCCGAGGGAGACTCTGGCAACAACAGAGGAGGTGTCACAAGGGTCATTGTCTCGCATGACACACTTTTATTCGGAGGTCTTGCCTGACAAGCTGTGAAAATAGCAAGTGAACAGTGAATGAAATGATTTTTGGAGGTCGCTAAACCATTGCAATCACATTGCCGGGCATGCTATGATAGCCACCTTTGCTCTTTCTGATAGGTGCAGGCATCCATTCATAACCAGGGAATCTGTCTGGCACACAACTGTGCACTTTGTCATCATCCCTGAATTGGAAACATAGCTCAAGAAGTAAAGTAATCTTGTTTGGAAGCTAATTCTATGATTTACAGAGATAGACTGGCTGGCTCCAGATTGGATTATATTCAGGCCGGTGACGCCATTACAACACAACCAACTGTGGCATGTTTTGCTATTGCCCTGAGTTGTAGTCAGACATGAGTTAGCTAGTACCAACATAGCCACAGCCAATATTCATTTGTGCCCTAGACATGGGTTGCACCCATGTCATTGCTAAATGGCATTGCTAAAGTAGGAAAATATTTGTAGGAAGCAACTTGTCGTCAATTTTACTTTAGAGAGAATGCAATGTTGCCATTACTGTTACTAGCAATGTTTGTCAAAAATGTCTAGCAATGCTAATGTTAGCTAGCTAAAATAAAGTGGTCCCCTCAATCTTAGTTAGATGGCTAAAGTTACACGGTATCTAAAGTCAACCTGGCAACATCACAATTATGGCAAAAGGTTTTCCTAATAATGATTATCAAAATATACATAACCAGTGACATAACCAGCAGTCTATGGTTTAGCTACCGGTATGTTCACCACCACTGGGGACCAACAAACTCCAACAGCATATTCCGCATGATAGGGTCCTTCATGCAGGACATGCAAACCATTGTTGTTGGCTGTGCGTCCTCTCCTAGAAGCATCCATTGCAATGTTAATGTGTATAAGGCTTTTCAATGATGATTTGAATGCGTTGGGGGCGATGAAACAACGGAGCCCCATTCAATGAAGGGAAGCGAAGTGGGCGGAGGAGCGATATGCACATGGAGATTGGCAAAAGGGGGCATGATTTGTTGACCTAATTATAATCCAAACCCAACCTCCATTTACTTGTTCTGACACACTGAGGTTCCAAATTCGGTTTTAGACAAGAGAAAATGATCCTATTTACACTTTTGGAGTCAGTTTTGGCACTGGAATACATTTTTCAAACACATATCGATGCCACATAGGCAGCGACTCTTTAAGTTACGTTTGTTTGTGTCAACTCATGTCTTGCCTGAATCCAGATTCCTCTGTATTGCTAGCCAATAAAACTCAGGCCTTCTACTCTACATATGCTAGACTTTGTCTGGCTCCCCTCACCACTCTATGACACTGCGGTCTCTCTCCTGGCTTTAATCACCTCGTTCCGCCGAGGAAATTGATGCTTATTTTATGCCAGATGCCATGGCTCACCATAGACACATTGTGGAGAAGATACGACGTGTCTTAATTATCAGTAATGAAGCAGGGATAAGCTGCTCACTTAGATATAATATACTAAATAACCTTTTTGGCTCGAAGGGATGATAAAAGGTATCTGATTCATGAATCATGCCTCATTTACCCGCTGGTCTTTGTGTGGCTTAATGTTTGGAGGATGACTTTTAAAGTCAAGCGGAAATGGTGTTAAAGTGTATTAAATTGATTTAGCGTTTTGGGAATGATGGTTACATTATTTCAGCCGTACTAAAGGAATCTGCTGCGCCTCTTTATCTCAGGGTTCTTATTAGAGGAGATAAGGTTGGGAGTGGCCCTCTTTTCTCTCCTGTCTCGCTGTAGTTCATCAACGACACAGGCCTGCACACCAGGCCACACAGTACAGCTTGTCTGTAGTGTGCCCCATCTCCGCTTTATTGTCCATGTGTATTCCATCAGTGCTTTTGTGGTTGCATGAGGGGCCTCTCTCTCCAGGCCAGGGCCAGTTTAGGGTGTGGGCCTCTGGGGAGAGACTGGATGGAACTGAGAGCCCTTTGATGCTGTGGAGCAGTCCTCATGCTCCCCCTTCCTCTCTCTCTCTCTCTCTCTCTCTCTCTCTCTCTCTCTCTCTCTCTCAGCATGTGAAGGTACAGGAGGACTTGCCTGGAGGACCTGATTATAAAAATCAGAAAGGCCATGAGACGCAGCGCTGCAATGCTCTGTTTTGGCCTTTGAATCCCAATAGTCAGAGTTGAGGTGTGACAGTATCTTCAGGGCACGGGGTCACATAAGTAACATAACAGAACATTTCCTGCTCGTTTGTTTGTAGGGTAAACTGTTTAGGGAAAGTATACTGTTTTCATGACTTTACCTTTTGAATTTCCAGCACATTGCCATCACAAAATACATCATTCAATCTTTTACCAACTCATTCCATTTTATATGCAGCCTATGTTTTATAACGGGTCTCAATATCTCTGTCCAAACTAGGTAAGATATTTTTTCCATCTTGAAATTCATCTGCATACATTTAAATATGGCCAAACAATATTCGAACAATTCCCAGAAGTGAATAGCCTGCTAAATTTCTGTCTGAAAAAGCCGAACAGTGTTGTTGCTCATTACTGTTGGAAAACAACGAACAATGAGTACCGCCAGTGATTAAGAAAATCCTTTTAATTAGAATGTAAATTCTTACATTTATATGAAGACATCAACTGTCAACTTGCCATATGATATCTGTTTTTTTTAATCCACTGGCTGAATGAAGGCTTCATCGTTCATTTACGGTGTTCAAGCGGTTTTGCGCTCCTTTTGTCCACCGATTGTTGCAGTATTCCCTCCTCGTGTTCCCTTTTCATATTACCTCTGTTTATTTGGCCGCTTGCAGCCAACACACTTGTGCCTGGGGATTTGTAGGAAATGTGGAATGAAAATGTTGTTAATTCAGTGTGCATCAATTACTTCTGCTTGAATTTTCCTCAATGCAAATAAGTCAGCGTTTATAAAAGGAGCTCATGTATTCAAAATAATTAATTTTCCTCTCTTGAAAGCCGGCGAATGAGCGGTTGACATTGTTTTAATGTTTTCAAACTCTACTGGGGGAAAGATAATCAGGCATTTCTTTAATATTGCCTTTGAATCATTTACGGCTGTCTCTGTTTTCTATTCAAAGGGAGAGGGAACCCACCTCTGTGGAGACGTAGCCATTAGCCACACAGCAAGCCCCATTGGTGCAAGTCTAAGAGTGTATATGAATGGTTGTGGGCCTGCCCGGTGAGGAGAGGAGAGTTGGTGTTGAGTCTATAAGGATGAACTTTAGCTGAAGTTGCTTCAGGCCAGCCATGTGGCCTGGGGACCGGGGCTCTATCAGAGTTAATCCATGTACACGCCAACCCTAGAGCAGTACGAGCTGACAGTGCCGGGGCCAGAGTCTCCGCCCTCAACTCTCCTCACACACACAGAGATGAGAGGAGAAGTGGGGATACTGAGGGTTAAATGGAAAGTCACATTGGTTTATCTGAAGTGCAGTAGAAGTTTCCCCGTTCCTCTTTTCATACAGTCATGTTGATACATTGTTGTAGATTTGACAGTGTTTTATTAGTGTTGTGTATGTTCAACAGTCTGGATTATAGTTTATGTGTCCTTAGTTTTCTGTTTTTAGAAAGTAACACTTACAGTGCATTCGGAAAGTATTCAGACCCCTTGACTTTTTCCACATTTTATTACGTTACAGCCTTCTAAAATTGATTCAATTGTTTTTTTTACTCTCATCAATCGACACATGGTGTGATTGTGACAACGTACAGAAACTAATTTCCTTTTGTTCACCCGACCTAGAATACCCCACAATCAAATGCAGAACGCAAATACAGAAGAGAATTCTCTTCGGGTTATAGTCACAGCCGTGTATATTTCCCCTCTAGCCGATGCCATGACGACCCTCAAGGAGCTACACCGGACTTTATGCAAACTGGAAACCACGTATTCTGGGGCTGCATTTATTGTAGCTGGGGATTTTATCAAAGCACATTTGAGGAAAATGCTACGGAAGTTCTATCAACACTTTGACTGCAGTACTCGCGCTGGGAAAACACTCGATCACTGCTATTCTCTTTTCTGGGATGCCTACAAGTCCCCCCCCCCTTTGGGAAATCAGATCACGAGGTACCCGTGCTAAGGTCTATTCAACGCTGGTCTGACCAATCGGAATCCTTGCTTCAAGATGGTTTTGATCACCCGGACTTGGATATGTTCCCAGTCCGTGTGTCACCGCGTCCATGATGTACACACGGACACGGTGACTGCGTTTATCAAGGAGTGTATAGCGGATGTTGTTCCCACTATGACTATTAAAACCTACCCAAACCAGAAACCGTGGAAAGATGGCAACATGAAACTGAAAATGCGAACCACAGCATTTAACCATGGCAAGGTGACTGGGAATATGGTCGAACACAAACAGTGTAGTTATTCCCTCCGTAAGGCAATCAAGCAGACAAAACGTCAGTACAGAGACAAAGTGGAGTCGCAATTCAATGGCTCAGACACGAGACGTATGTGGCAGGGTCTACAGACAATCATGGACTACAAAGAGAAAACCAGCCACATTGAGGACACATAAGTCTTGCTCCCAGACAGGCTAAACACCTTCTTCGCCTGCTTTGAGGATAACACAGTGCCATCGACGCGACCCGCTCCCTAGGACTGTGGGCAATCGTTCTCCGTCTTACGTGAATAAGACATTTAAGCGTGTCAACCCTTGCAGGGCTGCCGGCCCAGATGGCATCCCAAGCCACTTCTTCAGAGCATGCGCAGACCAGCTGACTGGTGTGTTTACAGACATATTCAATCTCTCCCTATCCCAGTCTGCTGTCCCCACTTGATTCAAGATGTCCACCATTGTTCCTGTACCCAAGAAAGCAAAGGTAACTTAGGTAAATGACTATCGCCCATAGCACTCACTTCTGTCATCATGAAGTGCTTTAAGAGGCTAGTTAAGGATCATATCACCTCTACCTTACCTGACATCCTAAACCCACTTCAATTTGCTTGCCACCCCAATAGATCCTCAGATGATGCAATCGTCATTGCATTGCACACAGCCCTATCCCATATGGACAAGAGGAATACCTATGTAAGAATGCTGTTGTTCATTGACTATAGCTCAGCCTTCAACACCATAGTACCCTCCAAGCTCATCATCATCAAGCTTGGGGCCCGTGGTCTGAACCCCGCCCTGTGCAACTGCGTCCTGGACTTCCTGCCCCCAGGTGGTGAAGTTAGGAAACAACACCTACACTGATCCTCAACACAGGGGTCCCACAAGGGTGCGTTCTCAGCCCCCTCCTCGACTCCCTGTTCACCCATGACTGCGTGGCCACACATGCCTCCAACTCAATCATCAAGTTTGTAGACGACACAACTATAGTAGGCCTGATTACCAACAACGATGAGACAAACTACAGGGAGGAGGGGAGGGACCTGGCGGAGTGGTGCCAGGAAAATAACCTCTCCCTCAACGTCAACAAAACGAAGGAGCTGATCGTGGACTTCAGGAAAACACAGAGGGAGCAAGCCCCTATCCACATTGATGGGACAGCAGTGGAGAAGGTGGAAAGCTTCAAGTTTCTCAGCGTACACATCACTGACAATCTGAAATGGTCCACCCACACAGCAACAGCGCCTTTTCAACCTCAGGAGGCTGAAGAAATGTTGCTTCGCCACTAAGACCCTCACAAACTTTTACAGATGCATAATTGAGAGCATCCTTTCGGGCTGTATCACGGCCTGGTACGGCAACTGCACCGACCGCCAAGAAGATCATCAAGGACAACAACCACCCAAGCAACGGCTTGTTCACCCCGCTATCATCCAGAAGGCGAGGTCAGAACAGGTGCATCAAAGCTGGGACCGAGAGACTCAAAAACAGCTTCTATCTCAAGGCTATCAGACTGTTAAATAGCCATCACTAGCACATAGAGGCTGCTGCCTACACACACACACACTGAAATCATTGGTCACTTTAATAATGGAAAACTAGTCACTTTAATAATGTTTACATACCGCTTTACTAATTTCATATGTATATACTGTATTCTATTCTACTGTATTTTAGTCAATGCCACTCTGTCATTGCTTGTCCTAATATGTGTATATTTCTTAATTCCATTATATTACTTTTACATTTGTGTATATTGTTGTGAATTGTTAGATATTACTGCACTGTTGGAGCTAGGAACACAATGCATTTCACTACACTCACATTAACATTAACATTGACATTAATCTTCTAAATATGTGTAGGTAACCAATAAATCCCGGTTTCAACTGAATACTAACGGAATGCACTGAACAACAATATAAACGCAACATGTAAAGGGTTGGTCGGATGTTTCATGAGCAGAAATAAAAGTTGGTCCGATGTTTCAGGGAAGCTAATCTGCATGCTCGTCGTCCTTTCTGCACAAACTGTCAGGGAAGCTCACCTGCATGCTCGCTGTCCTCACCAGGGGTCTTGACCTGACTGTAGTTCGGCGTCGTAACTGACTTCAGTGGGCAAATGCTCACCTTTGATGGCCACTGGCATGCTGGAGAAGTGTGCTCTTCATGGATAAATCCCAGTTTCAACGAACGCACTTGCATTTTGTTGATGGCAATTTGAATGCACAGAGATACATGGATGAGATCCTGAGGCCCATTTTGTGCCATTAATTCGCTGCAATCACCTCATGATTCAGCATGATAATACATGGTGCCATGTCAGAAGGATCTGTACACAATTCCTGGAAGCTGAAAATGTCCCAGTTCTTCCATAGCCTGCATACTCACCAGACATGTCACCCGTTGAGCATGTTTGGGTTGCTCTGGATCAACGTGTACGACAGCGTGGTCCAGTTCCCACCAAAATTCTGCAACTTTGCACAGCCATGGACGAGGACTTGGACAAAATTCCACAGGCCACAATCAACTCTATGCGGCGGAGATGATTTGCACTGCATGAGGCAAATTGTGGTCACACCAGACGCTGACTGGTTTTCTGATCCACGCCCCTACCTTCTTTTTAATGTATATGTGACCAACAGATGCATATCTGTATTCCCAGTCATTTGAAATCCATAAACTAGGGTCAAATTAATGTATTTCAATTGACTGTTTTCCTTGTATGAACTGTAACGCAGTACAATCTTTGAAATTGTTATATGTTGCATTTATATTTTTCTTCAGTATATATTTGCTGACTCCGTTTTATATGGTTTATTGCTATTTCTGCTAAATGATTGTATTTTCACATTTCAAAACTTTTGCTGTAAATCTCCATCTCAATCGTGATTTTCCCGTAAATTTACCAAATCTCCTGGGATGTTTTCTCACTGATGGTTATGATATAGAGAGGAGAGGAGGGGAGGAGTAGGCCTCTTTCACTCTGGAATACCGTGTGCAGTATGTGGACCCACAGTGGCTTTTTCCTCTCCCTCTACATCCCTCCCCAGCCCCTCAGAGCTGCTGTTGACTAACAAGTTGTGGCTCTTTTCTCCTTCGGCGGTGGGTGCAAGACAACTACTTGAGACGAGAGAGGGACATTTATCCTGCAGGCCTCTTGTAGCTACTCAAGCAGAAAGATGCTGTGCGGGGAGAGGGTCTCTCTCTCTCTCTCTTGCTCTTTCTCTCTCCCCCCTCCCTTCACCTCTCTCTCTGCAGCATTCCACATTTTTAATGAGCTTCCTTACAGACACTGTGGGCTAGCCTATTCTCTCATCTCTCCTCGGAGCAGGCTCAAAAGAGACTTGTCCTAATTAAATAGGCTAGGGCTGTATATGATAGCCCACAGTGCCACTCACACATTACTTTTTAATCGCTTTTTGGGAGTTTTACTTTGCAAGATCAAACGTGTGATCTCGATGACCTATGTAACATTACTGGCACTTGTTTCAAAGTTTATTTTCTTGTATAGTTACAAGATCGTTCTATATCTTTTTTTACATTTATTTTGTTAGTGAGCCAGATCTCAATTCTATTTGGTTTGAAGAGTTTACGTGAAGATATTGTCCAGTATCATGCCGCGTTTTGTCATTCTGATATTCTATGTATAGCATGGATAAAATGGTCACTCTTTGGAAGTGAGTGTGGATGAAGCAGCAGCTTTTCTGAACTGAGGTCAGTTCTTTTCTTGTTTGGCCTTCTCTTTCCTTCTGAAGGAAACAGTGAATGAAAAGCTCCATCTCCTCTGCTGTGTCCCTCTCTCCCTGCAATTACCCAACAGTACTTTAATATGCATGCCTATGGTTTTAAAATGTCCTTTTCTTCCCTTTCAAGACATATTTCATTGTTGGTGCCAGTGGGCTGTGTCTATTTATTTAGGGTTAATTGGTGAGAGAAACAAGGAGCTAGTGAAGTGCATCCACTTATCTCACTTCCCTTTAGAGCAAGCTGGAGCATCTTGGTGGGCAGGACAATATGCCCATAATGTCTATTTTATACCTTGGTGGACAAACACAATCAAGGTCTGGTTCCTCATTCTCCCAGTGCCGTTTGGAATGGCCTCCGACTACATCGTTTATAGCTGCGCTGGCTGTGGGCCCTCGAAGACAACCTTTGAAAAGCATCCCTCCACCCCAACTGGCATAATCTAATGATTTCACTTACACCTCCCTTATTTAACACTGTCAGGGAAAGCAAGGAATCCGCCATTCATAATTTACATGTCATTTGCTGCCTCATATTGTGTGAAATTTCATTACAGCATTCAGATTGTGGCCAGTGCTCGTTTGTCTCAGGCAGAGCTCACAATGCGGCATTGATGTGAGCTGAGCGGCGCTCGCAGTCTCCTTTTTATCACATCACCTTCTGCTGGAGCCATCAAGTCCGCTCAGTCCCCCCTTTCACTCCTTTGTGAGGAAAATGAGAGTTGACCCCCATTTTCATTTAAAAATCCAGGCCATCATATAAAAGATTACGTTTGAAAAGATTTCATTCAGAGCTTTGTCACAATAGAATATAGTGATATATTTTTTGGGGGGGGGAAAGTGATTAACACTTAACAACTCGCAAGGAGTTTTTTTTTTAATAACTTCCACTGATTTGGAAAGAGAAATTCAAATGTTTGCTCTACTCCCAGGTGTTTAGCCTAGTAGGTGGATACATTTGTACATTGTTAGTTTGTCTTGTTGTTGACAGCCGGTAATTGTAGGGCAGTCTGCAACAAGCAGTTTGGTGTGTATACCGAGAGGGGAAGGGGGGCTCTTTTCTGTACTGGACTTCAATGTTTTAGCCATTTTCCGAAAGTTTCCTCTAAATCAAAGGCGCCGTGCAGGGCTGGGTAATTGCGGGCTACTCGGCCTCCTGCTGAGCGCTGCGTATGACTGTAATCCTCCTGACAACGCCAACTCTGCCCAAGCCTGGCAGACAGCCCAGTCAGCCTAGTCCACAGCCAAACACACTAAAGTCTGAATGAAGAGGATGAAGAGGATAATTATTCGATTCCGAAACAGTTTCCCAGAAAGAGAACTGTTGGTATTCGGGGCTGTGAAGAAGTGTTTATGGTGCTGGATATGCCTTGCTTGGACAATGAGGAATCAGAGGCTTCAGAGTTGGTAGATCAGTTCAGTAAGAAGAGAGAGGGCGATGTTCCAGAGAGAATTGGACTAGTGTAACTGACCCCACAGCACAGGGATGGTTTTGTAAAGAAAAGAGAATGCTTTAGTAGTCTGACTCGTGTTTTCTTGTACTGCTGAATGTAGAATATCAAGTTCAGACGTATTCAGTTACATGCAGCACAAATGCATTTAGTAGATGTTGGGGAATTGTCTAATATATATCAAATACTTATTTTCTTATCTTCTATTAATTTGTCGATCTAGTCTGTACTCTTTTTTTAAAAAGGTTTCAGTTGGAGACCTGGGTGAGGCCAGAGTGGTTATGTTATAAACAGAGTTTTAATTAGGGGTAGACAGAGCAGACAGAGGAGAGAAGCGTACACCCCCCCCCTCACATACAGAGCAGTGTTTTCTGTCCAGTGTGATGACCATGATTCTGTCATTTCTAAAAATAAACTGGCCATTGTCCATCCCATCAGCAGTGCCCGGCTCTGGCAGTCCTTATCCAGAGAGAGATCACCTCTGACAGGCACAGAGCACCTGAACACTGCCCCTCTCTCCAGCACCACCACACCAACACCAGGGACCTCTCCACTGATAACTAAGGCATATTGTGTCACACTCCATACATGTCTAATGTACCTACAGTCTGTCAGGGGCCTGGCTTGGTGTCTCAGGGCTAGTCCTGGTGTGGATAGCACATACTGTAATACTCAACAAGGTGTCACATTTTGACTTCGAAATTTGACCATTGTCACGTTTTTCCAAACGTCAATGGGTGAAGTCAAGGTAAACGCAGGTTTTTGATATTTAAGTTGAGACACTGTTACATAACTCTGCAAAAGTGAAACCAAAAACACTTGCTTGCATTGGGCTGGGTATTTAGGAATTAAGCCTGTGTGGTTAGGTTAAGGGTTCAAGTATAAGGAAGGGCTTAAAATAGAAAAAACTAAAAATGACTGTCGGCACTGGAATTGAACACACAACCATCTGTGCCAAAGAGCAGCTTTTACAGCCAACCACAAGCCCTGTCCAAACCCTAGCTAGCCATTGGCATATTTCAAGGTAATAGTGCTCACCGTTGCTACTAGTGGCCGGTTTTGAACAGTGGTGGAAAAAGTACCCACTTGTCATACCTGAGTAAAAGCACAGATACAGCACCTTAATAGAAAATGACTGAAGTAAAAGTGAAAGTCACCCAATAAAATACTACTTGAGTAAAAGTCTAAAAGTATTTGGTTTAAAATATACTTAAGCATCAAAAGTAGTATACATCATTTCAAATTCCTTATATTAAGCAAACCAGATGGCACCATTTTCTTGTGTTTTTTAAATTTACGGATAGCCATGGGCATGCTCCAACAGTCAGACATGATTTACAAACGAAGCATGTGTGTTTAATGAGTCCACCAGATCAGAGGCAGTAGAGATGACCAGGGATGTTTGTTGAGAAGTGCGGGAATTGGACCGTTTTCCTGTGCTGCTAAGAATTCAAATTGTAATGAGTTCTTTGGGTGTCAAGGAAAATGTACGGAGTAAAAATAACATGATTTTCTTTCGGAATGTAGTGAAGTAAAAGTAAAAGTAGTCAAAAATATAAATAGTAAAGTACAGAAACCACAAAAAAACGACTTAAGTAGTACTTTAAAGTATTTTGACTTAAGTACTTTACACCATTGGTTTTGAAGGCAATTGTAGACCTTCTTGAGACTTGGATGGACGTCTAACTTCCACTTCAAACTAGAGCGATCTCCCTTGTAATACTCCCAGGACTAATGCAGGGCAGCAGTTCTCCTTCACACCATTAACCCCCAGTACTCCATATCTTTATTGGGAAAGGGAAAGAGGGAGACCTAGTCAGTTGTACAACTGAATGCATTCAACTGAAATGTGTCTTCTGCATTTAACCCAACCCCTCTGAATCAGAGAGGTGCAGGGGGCTGCCATAATCGACATTCATGTCTTCGGTGCCCAAGGAACAGTGGGTTAACTGCCTTGCTCAGGGGCAGAACGACAGATTTGGACCTTATTGAGGATTCAGTTTAGCATTAGGGGCAATCAAGTCTGAGTGTAATTGTATTGGGATATAGAAAGTCAACCTAAGGCTATAACACACACGGTAAAATGCATCAAACACAATGGATTCCAAACCACAACAGCATGACAAAAGACAATGCAACAGGGTAGAGCCATGGGAATGGGTAGACTTTAGGAATGTGCAAAAAGTGCAGGCTGTGAATTTCTGACAAGCTGGTTGTGGTGATGTCTCGTTTGCTGCGACACCCTGTAAACCCTAAATGTGGCTGAGTCCACCCGGGATTCACCTACTGGTGGCTTAACAGATAGAAGAGCTAGACCACAGGGACAGCAACACAGGGTGGACTAACTCAGGTTAAGGCAAAAGCCAAATGCTTCCCACCATGGAGTGACGTCAGTTCAGTCTGCTTATAGCGATGGGAAAGTAATAGATTGCAACATACTCAATGAATTTCAGTCCTGGAAAGTGTAACGTATTCTAAGAGACAAAACAAAAACACGGTAAACACTGCTAAATGTCAAGATAGGAATAAGGCAGCGTAGATGGGTGGGATAGTTGAACCATGAAGGTGCTGTGTGCTATTGTGAGGCCCAGCCCAGGCTGGTTAGAGTGAGGGGGACAATAGGCACCAGTGTCCAGCATGCCTGCTAGGGTATGGGAGGTTACTATAGGCAACACCTTTTCAGCGCAGGCCTGCAAAGGCCCCTAGTGTGGTGGGGTTTGCTCTCAGGAGTGCTGTCCTCTTGGCACAAGCTTTCTTTTGAAGGGTCACCAGTAGCTTGTGATGGATTATTCCCTATCCTAGTGGCCCTCTCACCCGGACCCGACTCCCTCCATCGCGACCTGCCCTCTCTAAGCTTGATTCATGGGTCCTTCCACCTCACTGGTGCTCACCAAAAGGCCTAGTTAACATTACAGCTCCTTTATGTTGGAGGGTCTTATAAAAAAGATCCTCTCCTCTTCTTGACACACACACACACACACACACACACACACACACACACACACACACACACACACACACACACACACACACACACACACACACACACACACACACACACACACACACACACACACACATTCACACATTCACACATACATGGCCAGATAGGGCCCCTCTTTTTGGAGCTGCCTGACACAATAACCCCTGAGTGACCTTTCAGCTGTGAAATGCAGCTAATTTAAACTGTGCCTGAACCTCACATTGTGTGTTTGGAAATGCCTCGTCAGAAGACAGAGAGCCAGTCACCACTGTGCAGAGATCTGTTTGTAAATACTGTCACATCCAGGTCCAATAAGGCCCTGCCTGAGAAACCTGCATGAATTAAATATTGCTCTAATGCTCCACATGTATTCACATACAGTACAGGGCCTACTGGGACAGAGTGAATAGGGAAGACCAATTCCAGACCTGGGATGTTGTTGCGCTTCTTAGCTGGATATCTTATTCCTTTATGTGAAAAATGTAGTGTTGCAAGGTATACCGGTACCATGGTAATATCACAGTACCAAAAACGTCATTATACCAACATTTTTGAATACTGTAGTATTGATTCATATGATACTAACACATTTTTCAGCCCCCCCGATCTAATGAACCTGCTGGCATCTGTTACAAAATGTTTACAGAGTCAATTTTGTTAATACATTCTGTTGAATTGAAGCAACAGCCACTAGTCTCCTGTATGCGCAGGTACAGTTATATCCAATTCACTTTCATGCGCATATCACGTTTGGCAGCTGTAATCAGCCAGCTGTATCTTTCTAAAATGATCCGCCGAAAATGTTGCAACCCCTATTACTAGCCCGTTCAACCTCTCTTTCGTATAGTCTGAGATACCCAAAGATTGGAAAGCTGTCGCGGTCATCCCCCTCTAAAAAGGGGGAGACACTCTAGACCCAAACTGCTACAGACCTATATCTATCCTACCCTGCCTTTCTAAGGTCTTCAAAAGCCAAGTTAACAAACAGATCACTGACCATTTCGAATCCCACCCTACCTTTTCCGCTGTGCAATCTGGTTTTCGAGCTGGTAATGGATGCACCTCAGCCTCGCTCGAGGTCCTAAACGATATTATAACCACCATCGATAAGAGACAATACTGTGCAGCTGTATTCATCGACCTGGCCAAGGCTTTCGACTCTGTCAATCACCACATTCTTATCGGCAGACTCAACAGCCTTGGTTTCTCAAATGACTGCCTCGCCTGGTTCATCAACTACTTCTCAGACAGAGTTCAGTGTGTCAAATCGGAGGGCCTGTTGTCCGGACCTCTGGCAGTCTCTATGGGGGAGCCACAGGGTTCAATCCTCGGGCCGACTCTTTTCTCTGTATACATCAATGATGTCGCTCTTGCTGCTTGTGATTCTCTGATCCACCTCTACGCAGACGACACCATTCTGTATACTTCTGGCCCTTCTTTGGAGACTGTGTTAACTAACCTCCAGACGAGCTTCAATGCCGTACAACTCTCCTTCTGTGGCCTCTATCTGCTCTTAAATGCAAGCAAAACTAAATGCATGCTCTTCAACCGATCGCTGCCCACACCTGCCTGCCCATCCAGCATCACTACTCTGGACGGTTCTGACTTAGAATATGTGTACATCTACAAATACCTAGGTGTCTGGTTAGACTGTAAACTCTCCTTCCAGACTCACATTAAGCATCTCCAATCCAAAATTAAATCTAGAATCGGCTTCCTATTTCACAACAAATCATCCTTCACTCATGCTGCTAAACATACCCTTGTAAAACGGACTATTTTACCAATCCTTGATTTCGGCGATGTCATTTACAAAATAGCCTCCAAAACTCTACTCAGCAAATTTGATGCAGTCTATCACATTGACATCCGTTTTGTCACCAAAGCCCCATATGCTACCAACCACTGCGACCTGTATGCTCTCATTGGCTGGCCCTCGCTTCATATTAGTCGCCAAATCCACTGGCTCCAGGTCATCTATAAGTCTTTGCTAGGTAAAGTCCCGCCTTATCTCAGCTCACTGGTCACCATAGTAGCACCTACCTGTAGCACGCGCTCCAGCAGGTATATCTCACTGGTCACCCCCAGAGCCAATTCCTCCCTTGGCCGCCTTTCCTTCCAGTTCTCTGCTGCCAATGACTGGAACGAACTGCAAAACTCACTGATGCTAGAGACTCATATCTCCCTCTCTAGCTTTAAGCACCAGCTGTCAGAGCAGCTCACAGATCACTGCACCTGTACATAGCCCATCTGTAATTAGCCCATCCAATTACTTCATCCCCCATACTGTTATTTATTTTGCTCCTTTGCACCCCAGTATCTCTACTTGCACACTTCTGCACATCTATCACTCCAGTGTTTAATTGCTATATTGTAATTATTTTGCCACTATGGTTTATTTATTGCCTTACCTCCGTTTTCCTTCCTCATTTGCACACACTGTATATAGACTTTTTCTATTGTATTATTGACTGCATGTTTGTTTATTACATGTGTAACTCTGTGTTGTTGTTTGTGTTGCACTGCTTTGCTTTATCTTGGCCAGGTCACAGTTGTATATGAGAGTTTGTTCTCAACTAGCCTACCTGGTTAAATAAAGGTGAAATAAATCAAATAAATCCCCTATCAGCCCACACTCCAGAAGGGTGCAACTGCAGCCGCAATTCAGGGCGTTTCTGCATGTGGGCATTCTTGCAACTGCAGGAAACCCTCTTTATACTTCTATTGGTCTATTTTTCAGCTATGACTCCAGTACGTAGGCAGGAGGCAGGGTCACTGGTACAAGAGCTAGTATACACTGGTATAGTGTTCTATGCAAGCTAGCTAGTTAGCACAAACCGTCACCACAGCCTCCTGCCTGCTGTGCTAGCGGGAGGCCAGAGCAACCGATACGGACAGGTGGGAGCGAAGGACACTGTCTACCTCAGACAATACATTTATTTCCCTTTTGACCCACTTTCAAAAGTGTCACACTAACATGAATATGCCGTGCTCGAGTGTTCATGAATGGGATGCTCTGGGGGGGAGAGTGTTCCAACATGCAGGAACACCCCTATTTGCAGACCACAGTTGCACACAATTGCCTCACTCACTTGCTTCTCTACGACCACTCTTCATGTTTATCTATTCCTCCATCAGTTTCTCAAATAGAATTTTGCCGTGGCGAGCAGGGATGCAGGTCCGGATGAGTCTTCTGTTGTTGGATTTGTAGTTTTGTTACAATGGAGCAGCGGGCAGAGCGATCAATGTTGATGCATTGTATAATTTCATGGCAGGCTATAACCAAGAGCGAAGGCCAGTTGGAGTAGACTTTGCAAGTTCACTGTCATGCAGCCTCTGAGTGCCAGAGAGGCATGCCCGCGGCTTTACAGCAAAGAACATGGCATGTCTGTAGCCTAGACGGTAAAAAGAAATATGACCCATATTACCGGAGAAGCCTAATTTCACAAACCATGTCACGGCCGTTTTAAATGAATCCCGGGGCGCTAATGAATGGTTTGATAACAAACAACGTTGTTCAGTCATTGCCTAGCTAGCTAACAACCTGGTGACTTGACAGTAGGTCTAGGCAAATTCGATTGGGACTGGAAGAAAGGAAAAGGGTCTGCCACTCGTCATGAGATGTGCTTCAAAGTGAGGATTCATATAGGCCTAATGTCAGCCTGAACTATCAAAAATCAATTTATTTTTGGTGCTCCTTAAATTCTGTTTGGTGCCTTATGTTTTAAAACTTTGGAGGTGTGTGTGTGTGTGTGTGTGTGTGTGTGTGTGTGTGTGTGTGTGTGTGTGTGTGTGTGTGTGTGTGTGTGTGTGTGTGTGTGTGTGTGTTTATGAGAGAGAGGTAGCCAGAGAGAGTGTCTGAGGAAGGGAGGGAGGGTGTGTATGTCTGTGTTAACTGCAGAGTAAAGAAGGTTTCATCCAGTGTTTTCACCTTACGGACACAATGACATGCAGATCATTATACATGTACAGTATATTCCTTCCCCCTATTCCTCCAGCCAAATCACAGGTAGGCCTTTTCAAATATGAGCAAATCAGCCATTTTATGCAGTATTCTAGTATACGCTTAACGGTGAGAAGTTAGGTTCAATGTGTTGTATTGAGCAGAAGTCTCAATTTCAGTGACAGGTGTTTGCATGGCACATGTGCAGAATGTTTAGAATAAGTGTTCGGGGCGGACAGGATGCCCCTGCGATACTGCGATACTACTCGGTAGTGTGCTACTTGGCCTGGTATCGTTAGTAAAATGTTGGTATGTGACAACACTAGTTGTTATATAGTATGCTGCATGTGGCTGTGGTCATTCGATCGTGATGGATGGAAAATCACATGTTTAAAGGAGATGAGAGAACTGATGTGCCACGTATACAAACATTTACATTCTTGATGTATTTGATGCTATTACATCGTAATAGTAACAAATGATCTAGGAGATTGCAATTAGATGTTCATGTATTACACTGAGTGTATTAAACTTTAAGAGCACCTTCTCTTTCCATGACACGGACTGACCAGGTGAATCCGAGTGAAAGCTAGGATACCTGATTGATGTTACTTGTTAAATCCTCTTCAATCGGTATAGGTGAAGAGGAGGAGACAGGTTAAATAATGATTCTTAAACCTTGAGACAATTGAGAAATGAACTGTGTATGTGTGCCATTCAGAGAGTGAATGGGAAGGACAAAATATTTAAGTGTCTTTGAACGAGGCATGGTAGTAAGTGCCAGGCGCACCGGTGTCAAGAACTGCAACGCTGCTGGGTTTTTCACACTCAACAGTTTCCCAA